>NC_072473.1:122612028-122774528 GCF_027574615.1 Eptesicus fuscus | reverse complement strand
GTTTTGTGGCTGTTCCAGGATGATCAGGATGAAGTGAATCAGAACTACTTAGCAGATGAAGAGGAAGAAGCAGAAGAAGAGGCTCGAGTGATGGTGGTACCCAATTTGGAGGAAGAGGAGGAAGAGGAGGTGAAAGAAGAGGAGGAAAAGGATGAGGAAGAGGGTCAGGGTCAGCCAACAAGCAACACCTGGTGGCGGAAATTGCAGGTCATGAATGAGTACCTGTGGGATCCAGAGAAAAGGATGTCTCTGGCCCGAACAGGTCAGAGTTGGAGTAAGTCCCAGTTGTCCCAGTGCCCCACTAAAGTGTCCTTTCCTTTTGGCTTGGTGTACAGGACTCGTTTACCATATGTTGGATGGGCTTGTGTGCAAACTTTTCTTGGGTATCATGTAAAAGGATCAATGCTTAGGGATAAGTCTGGACTATGGGCAGATGCCATCAGAACAAACTCTAAGTGGGTGAACAAAATTGAGTGTATGGCTGAAATCCACCGGGTTCAAAAACATTTGCAATTCAGAGAGACAGTAAGAATGAATTGGAAAGCACAGACATTTTTTAAAGTCCCAACTCTGTCACCTTCCATCTGTGTGACCTTGGATTTGCATTTATCCTCCTGAACCTCAGTTTCCTCACCCAGCAAATGAACAATCCCTTTCTTGCCTCTCTCACAGGATCAGCCTGAGGTTCCAACAAGATGTTATCATTGTACAGTTGAAAGTACTCCGAAAATTACTTCTAGGATATGATACTCAAATCCCTGCTAACCTGACCAAGGATTTATAAAGCCTCATAATTTCACCTAAAATGTCAGAGAAAGAGTCATGAGGCCTGCCCCTAAACCCAGCTTTTTGGTGGTTTACACTCCCATGATGTACACAGAGAAATTAGGTTTGAAAAGATAATTTCTAGAGATTAAGGCTGAGCCCCCAAATCACTTGATCAATAGAGGAGTCACATTTTTAGTATTTCCTCTTTGTACCACATGCTGCCACCACTTCCACTTCACAACTTCCCCAGCACTCCTCTCCCAGGGTCCTACTCACCTCTTAAACTATTAGTGCTGAGCCTTCTCCTCAGGAAATTTTGCCTGTGGTCAAATTCACACTTGCCACACTCTTCTGTGCAGCCCAGAAAAAGATCAGATGCTGGTTTGGAGAAGAAAAATAATAGAGGACACCATGGATGAAATAAGAGTTCCCTAGTGCCAAGAGTCTAGGTTGCTGAAGTTGATGGTCATGCCTTCTAGAGGCCCTTTGGCTGAGAATTCTCTCCCTCATCATTTATGTTTCTAATTCAGCTTAGTGAGGGTGCAGTCAGAGTGAAGTTAGTCCTGCTTCCTGGAATTAGGAATAGCAAGTGTGGGACTCTAAACAACGTCCACCTCCCTTCACCCTTCCTCAGTTCTCAACCCCACCCCTGTACATCCCTCAAACACTCAACTGGAACAAATGTACCATTCAGGGAACATTCCAACATTCTGAAGCTGCAAACAAATGCTGGACACTCACTGGGGCTCAAAAGGGGCCACAGCTGTTTCTCCCTTGCCTAAAGAGGACTGAAAAATCAGGCCTTGTGAAAAGCAAGTGTGATTCTGGGAGAGGGTGCCCTACATTAACCCCCAAGTAGCCAGCAATTGGAACTTAATCAGATGAGCTTATTCAAATTGCTCCCGTGGAGAACAAGTGATAAGCCAATAAGTAGGGATGAGGGAGGAAGGTTCAAGTGCCCAGGGAAGATATGGCAGTGGGGACACTGCACAGTAGGCCCTATTCAGGCCTCTGGGTGCAGGTCTAAGGACAGTCTAGGAATTCTGGCTTCTTCTGTTCAGCTACCCCTGAGCAAAGGGAAAACAGTGATCCTAATTTTTAGGCCACCAAGCATATGCCTTGCTGCCCTCTTGCTTGAGAACTAGGTGTCCACTTGAGCTTGTACAGCAACATGACCAACATAATCACCCACCTATTATTATAGTACTAGGGGCCCAATGCATGAATTCGTGCACCTTGAAAGGAACTGTGGGTCTCGAGGCTGTGGTGGGCACAGGGGCAGGTCTTGGCCCATCCTCCATGCCCCCGCCCAGATCCTCCCACTGCAGCCACTGGTCCCCTGTCTGCCTGCAGTCCTGCTCCTGCCGCCGCCGCTCCCACAGGCTAACAGCGCCAGCCCCACTCGCACCTGCTGACCCTGCAGAGTGATTGGGGCTGGTGCCAGCAGCAGGTGCAAGCAGCGGCTGCTGCCCCGATCACCCCTCAGGAGCAGTGGGAGGTGGAGAAGCCCTCAGGGGCGATTGGGGCCAGCACTGGGCACCAGCAACAGGTGGGAGTGGGGCCAGCAAGTGCGAGCACCAGGAGGGACCGTGGCACACGGGAGCAAAGAATTTTCAGTAACCACCAGACGCTCCTCCCGATAACAGTGACCTGCGCCCCGCCTTGGTCTGGCGCCCCTGCTCACCTGCTCCACCAGCCCACCGCAGCTGACAGCTGCCATGTTCCGTGCTCTGCTGCCTGCTGCGGACGCCCGCCATGTTCCACGTGCGCCCCCGGGTGGTCAGCGCACATCATAGTGACTGGTTATTCAGTTGTTTGGTTGTTTCACCATTTGGTCTATTTGCATGTTAAGATTTTAGATGAGCTTTTCTTTTGGTAGCTAGGCAACCTCTATTCTCAGGAACTGCATGCAATTTTATTGGATGAACCATTTGAGGTAGTAATGTTATCCCCACTTTACAGATGCAGAAACAGGCTTAGGGAGGGTAAGTAATTTGTTTAAAGTGACAGAGTTAATAAGTGGCAGTGTAAATATTTCTCTCTTTTCCGCGTCCAGCGCGGCTAGAGAGTGGTCCAGTTCCTGAGTAGGGGCAGCTGGGGATGGAGAAAATGAAAGAAAGAGACAGACACAGAGATAGAAGGAAAAAGCCAGGGCTGAGTGGGACCACTGTCCTCTGACATGGACAGGGACAGAGACAGTGACCCCAAGTCAATACAGTGTGTTTATTTTATACAGCAAAAAAACAGGAAGTTTTACTAAAAGTCAAGACAAAGGAGATTATGTGCATTCTTGGGTGGGCCCCGAGTCGTATTCATTCCTGGTGCTTAGCTGGATTTAAATAACAAAACCCACCCCCGGCACCTGGGCTGAATGTCAAGCTGACAACACTCCTGCCTTTTGGCAAAGCGTGTTTCCAGGACATGGCTTTGCCGACACCACTGGATTCAGATGACAATCATTAAAGAAATGCCCATGTGCCTTCACAGGCGCTCTCTACATGGCAGTACTGGGAGTCAAACCCAGATAGGATGAACACTAGGGTTCATTCTCTTGCCAGAATACTGCACCATCTTCATGAACTGTAGCAATGAGCAAGGCCCTAATGGGTAGGGCCTCAGGAACTGATGAGGGTGTTTTGGTGGGAGGAGTTAAGAGTTGTGATCATGGGTACCTAGTCTATCCAAGATATCCAGATCTACTCATGCTTGGGTGGAGCATTCAGAAGAGAGCCTTGGATTACCTACAGGAGTGGCCAATTAAAACTTGGACGTCCAGAGTAGAAAGGGTTGATGGGGTCAATGAGCTCAGATGGGTATGGTGCTTGGTTTTGCCTGTGGCTGAGATTCCAGGGTACAGACTCCTGGGTAAGGCTGAGAGGACTCATTGCTAGGGCCATTCTCCCATCTACAGCTTTCTGGCCACACATCGTAGGCAGGAAGGAAGATGTTTCCCAGGGAGTTTACCTGTATTCTATTGCTTTCCTTTCATCCATGAAACTAAGTATTCCAGTCCTCCAGCATGGCTTCAGCTGTTGATCCATTCCTAGGATGGAGATGAGCGTAAAGGAATGGAGGAGATGGCATAGGGCACATCCTATTAGGACAGCCACTGGTCAGTAGCCAAGTATCACAGGCACACAGGTGCTGCTATTTCTTCTCCAGGGACTCCAGCTGAATCAATGTATTCATGTTCCAGTTCTGCTTTAGTTTATCTTATAAAGCATAAATGTTCCATTTCTAGTTGGATTACTAAGGATTTTTTTCTCCTTCTCCAATCATTTTTGGTTAATATTTTGGTTCATGGTTCAATTAAAAAATTAATATT
Organism: Eptesicus fuscus; assembly: GCF_027574615.1. Classification (NCBI taxonomy): domain Eukaryota; kingdom Metazoa; phylum Chordata; class Mammalia; order Chiroptera; family Vespertilionidae; genus Eptesicus; species Eptesicus fuscus. Next base: position 122,770,435 of record NC_072473.1, on the reverse strand, counting down.
TGGAATCGGGTTTGGGTATAGCAAAGTTATGTGGTTTGTTCCAGTTTCTGGTTCATGATTCAGTTCAAATGTGTAGTTCCAACATCATGTCTCTATTATGAGCAGAGCCAGATATTGTTGGCTGAAAGAGCCCAAGGAGGACTTGGAAAGAGCTTCTCAGCAACAATTTCACTCTTATTTACCTCACTCTGTGCTGCCTAATCCTGGGCAAAACTAATTCTAATATAGCCCACAGAGGAGGAATTCATACAATTATGCTTCTGGTCCTATAGTAATAATAATATTAATAATAGTAATGATGAAGACTGCCATTTATAGAATACTTGGTATCTGCCAAGCAGTGCTATGCTATTTATGTGCATTATTCAAGTGCTATTATTGTCCTCATTTTACATATGAGAAAATTGAGGTTCAGATGTCTAAGATTAAATAGTTAGGAAGTAGTAAGGTCAGGATAGGATATAAGGAAAGACTGAATTTCAGATACAGTAGTCCCCCTTATCCTCAGGGGATACATTCCAAGACCCCCAGTGGATGTGAACCCTACATATACTAAAATTTTTCCTGTACATACATACCTATGATAAAGTTTAATTTATAAATGTAAAAGATTAACAACAATAACTAATAATAAAATAGAACAATTATAATAATATACTAGAATAAAAGTTATGTGAATGTGGCATTATTAAATAAAACTAGAAGCCCGATACACGAAGATTGGTGCTAGAATGGGCTTTCCTTTCCCTGGCTGCTGGCACCGCCTTTCCACTCTGGCCCAGCCCCTTTCTGCTCAAGCCCCGGAGCCGCCTCTTTCCACTCCGGCCCTGCCTTCCCGCGCTGCCCAGAGGACCTGAGAGACATGGGTGGGACAGAACGCCTGCATCGTTGCAATGGTGACGACGCAAGTGTCCCGCCCTGTCACTCAGCACCTGTGTATGCAAATTAACTGCCATATTTGTTGGGTTAATTTGCATATTACTTCTGATTGACTGGTGGCATAGCGGAGGTACGGTCAATTTACATGTTTGTCTATTATTATGTAAGATAAGGGTGACTTGAACACAAGCACTGTTATACTGTGACAGATGATCTGATAACCAACACAACTAATGAGTGGTTAATGAGTGGGTACCATATACAACGTGGATAGCTTGGACAAAGGGATGATTCATGTCCTGGGCAGGATGGAGCCGGATGGTGTGCGATTTCATCATGTTACTCAGAATGGCGCACAATTTAAAACTTATGAATTGTTTATTTGGGGAATTTTCCATTTAATATCTTTGGACCATGTTGTTGGCCATGGGTAACTAAAACCACAGAAAGCAAAACCGTGGATAAGTGGGGACTACTGTACTGATACAAATATGAAGAAGGGTGTGAGGTAAGTGCTAACCTTACTCCCATTTTACCTATGAGGAATCTTGGGTGCAGAGAGGTTCTGTAACTTGCCCAAGCTCACAGGTAGAACTCACAGGTAGCAAGTGTCAATAATTAAGGATAATTTCCTACTCTTCCCTTTCCTGTCCTGTGTTAGTGTTCTTTTTGAAAAGCAGAGACACTTAAACTTTTGCTAAAGATGAATAAGACATAAAATAAGTAGGGTGAAACCTCATTTTACCTTGATTAGGGGCAAGTCCCATGGAAATTAATCAAAAGTTTGACTTATAGGCTATGGGAAAGTAAATGTTGTTTCCATCCATTGTAAATACATATAATCACTGGAACCAAACTTCTAGAACTCTTCAGGGCACCTGCTTTAATGAATAGTGAAGAATGATTTGTACCTAGGACATCAACTGTTGCCCAGAGGACTCCTAAGCAATTTACTCACTGCAGTACTTTAAACTCTATTCTGTAATCTTGTTCATTGTTATCATTTGCTCAGCAAGCCCTTCCATCAAAGACACAATTCTCACCAATTCCAAATTGTTGAAATCTGAATGAGCAAGGAAGGATATACTGAATCTGGGGCATTAAAAAAAAAAAGCCATCTCATATGTTTGGATTGGTTCTGGTTCATAAATTCAAGTGAGGAGGCAGAATCTGTTGGCAAGCACTGACCACTTTCATCTCTGATTGTTCTGCAGGCTTGATCTTAGTCATTTACTTCTTCTTCTACGCCTCCCTGGCTGCTGTGATCACCCTCTGCATGTACACGCTATTTCTGACCATCGGTCCTTACATGCCAACATTCACTGAGAGGGTGAAGCCTCCTGGTGAGTGCCCAAATGCCCTGTGTTATCAGAACTTGCTGGACAGAAATCTGCTTGCACAGCATGTTCAGCCTCAATTAACTTTGGCTCTTCCCAGTAATGACTTAGGGATTCAATTATTAAGAGTAAAAGTAAATTGGTACTTGGCAAATTATGATCCTTTTCATTTTGATTGCCTGGGGGGAAAATGGTTTCATGGGAATCAATACCAAAAAATTATCCCACGAATGGGTTAATATATCCAAGACCTGTTTTCATTGCCAGGAGTTATGATCAGACCCTTCGCCCATAGCCTTAACTTCAACTTCAACGTTTCTGAACCTGACACTTGGCAGCATTATGTGATTAGCCTAAATGGCTTTCTCCAGGGTAAGTAAATTCCTCTGAATGGTGCAAATCTCTTTGGAAAGGTTCTGGGTGGGAATTCAAAATTCACCTGACCTGCTCTTACTAACCCCAGCCCATCCTGGTCTTTCCTTACCTTGCATTTCCCTCAGAACCTGTAGATACATTCAAAACTGCTCTAATTTATGGTTGTATGTTTCCTTGAAAACATATAAGCCAACTTTCCAGCAATCTGATAAGTCAATTGGGGCAGAGAAACTGTCTTCTCTTCTTGAACACCCTATAGCACCTAGTTATGACTTGGGCACATCCAAATGGCTCAATAATGATCAATTATTAAAATATAATTCGGGGGGTGGGGGGGGGAGGTAGTGGTGAGAAAAGAAGAATGTTCTCCAGAACTGGAAGGCCCCTATCTCCTATACTTCTCAAGGTAAGATAATTCATTTCTTGGAGATGGGCCATCTTGAAGTAAGAAAGCAAGGGTCTTTATTTAACAGCATTCCGAGGGAGTTAGAGAAAAAAAAAACTCTGGGTGACAGTCACTCCTACATTTTAATCAGAAGAGTTTTCAAGATGCTTATGTCTGTAGTGTCATCATATACTTTTTCAGTAACTAATGAATGGCCTTTTGAAAAGCCCTTTCACAGGGTGAAAACTGAGGTAGCAGCTTGGTTAGAGTTAAACACAGAGCACACAACCTCTGTATTTATCCAGCTATGAAAGAGGAACTCCAGTGAGTTTACAATATTGACCTGTGATTTGTGGGGGGAAATCCAGTTAGACTAATTTCGTTGGCCTGGCCTGGCTGAAATGGGAGGGGGTGAGGTGGGAGTGGCCAGTAGAATGTGCACTGAATTAAGAGGAAAACAATTTCTTATGTGATAGGAAGTGTTCATTAAATGAATAAATTTTGTCATTTAATTTTAACCCTGCAGAGCAGAGTGTATTGTCTCATTTTACAAATGGGGAAACTGTGGCTCAGAAAGGGGGAGTAACATTATCAAAGTCTCCTAGCAGAACCAGTGTTTAAACCCATGTCCATGTTCTTGACACCCTTGGTACTCAAAGTGTAATCGAGGGACCAGTTACATAAGCATCACCTGGGAGTTTGTTAGAAAGGCAGAATCTCAGGCCCAACCCAGACCTGTTGAATCAGGACCTGCATTTTAACAAGATCCACAGGTCACTTTGTATGACCTTTAAAGCTTGAGAAGTGCTGCTTTTCATATTTCTTTGCTGCTGGCATACGGCCAAGAATTAGAAACTCAGCCTTGTATCAGTAATACTGGTGTTATTTTGGGTAACTCTAAGTTTCAGATGGCTGGGTTCTTTCTGAGTCCATGTAGTTCAATTTTTGGCCCCCCCCAAATGTCTTGGACATCATAGCCAGCACAATATCTTCTTTACTTTCAAAATGCTTGTGAGCTATTGCAAATGTACTGCTGGGATCTCTACTGAGGAAATTCCTGAGAAGCTAGTAGATGGAGAAATACCACTTCTGACCTGATGACAGAGGTGGGGAACATTAAGAAAAGCATTTGGTTTTGTTGTTGTTCTTAAGCATAGATAATGTGCCCTGTTTAAAAGGAACACATCTCTGAAATAGAAATCCCAGAGTATCAATTTCATTCCCACGAGGACTGGGATTTTGCAATACAGGTCATGCCCATGTCATATTATTTTTTATGGAACTACCTCAAGAGAAACAATGAGCACATGATTAGAGCTTCTATTTAGAAAGCTTCTATTTAGAAAGTTATTATTTGAACATAGTTCTTGCTCTAAAAAATGATTAAAGCAAAACCTTGAATTGAATGTAGCTTTGTCTGAGGAATAAAAAAGGCTTAGCCATAACTGGAATAGATTTAAAATTCCCAGTTGCTTCCTAGTAATACCAAACCCAGGTCACAACATGTCTAGATGAAGATCCAGCAGTACATTTGGAGTTTTACCTATGGTAGATCATAGATACACAATCTTCTCTGAAAAACTGAGCTACTTGGAACATGAATGCACAGGGGCTAGATCTAACAGGACTAACATTATCATTTAGAACCAAATTTGAACTAATGCAGTAACTTCCAAAGCCTAGATCTATGACATCTAGTAGCCCAAAAAGTCAGCTCATAGATAGCCCCTTTCAGCTCTCTCCCTGACAAGCATACCTTGGACACATGTTACATTCCATTCAATGTAAAGAGACACTTACATTGCTTCAGGTCTCAGTAGACAAGATCTCACCCCCTCACCCTCTCAATGGAGATGCTATGGTTGTCATTGGCTTTTGTCTTTCAACCTAAGCTTCTATTTTGCAGTGCTAACTTTCCTTTGTAAAGAATGAGGAACTTTTTTATTTCTTCCTCCTCCTCCTTCTTATTAACCACCTCCTCCTCCTCCTCTTCTTCCTCCCCCTTCACTGTCTCACAACACACACTTCTCATTCTCTTGCATCAGGTGCCTCTCATTGACTTCAAAGGGATATGTCTCTTAGGCTGAGCTTAAAGAGATTTAACACAGGAGCTTTGCTGCCTCTTATATACCATGCCTTGACCTGATCCAGTCCCTCTTCCAAAATCTGCCTACTATGTACCTATTCCTCTCCCAGAAGTAGAAGAGGTAGAGTTCCAAATTTACCATATCTGAAAAGAAATTATGAAAAGTAGAAGTTATAAAGTGACCCAGAGATGGATATCCAAAAGTTCTGAGGAAATGAGAAGCAAGAGGGCAGTCAATCAAAGTGGGCTGAGGGGAATATCCTAGAAAGTGTCCTGGAGACATGTTGCTGATGAAGGGCCTTGACCTGATGCCATGTCACAGGGCCTAGGACAGATTGAACAGGCTTTCAGAGGAGCATAAGCAAGCTGGAGAAAGGAAACTAGGAAGGATGACTACTGAAAACATGGTCTTCCCATATAGCACCCATCTAACATGTCTCCTTGCTACTCACACACACTTTAGGTTATAATGACAGTCTTCAAGAGGAAATGAATATAGATTGTCCTCCAGGGCAGTACTTCATCCAAGATGGAAATGAAGATGAGGACAAGAAGGCCTGCCAATTTAAACGCTCCTTCCTGAAGAATTGCTCTGGCCTGGAAGACCCTACTTTTGGCTACTCTACTGGACAGCCCTGCATCCTTCTAAAGATGAACCGGGTATATTGGCCCTTGACACTCTGGTGATAAGTGGATGAGCTGGGTAGGAGGGCTCTGGACACTCCATTTCTCTTGGGCTCTGTCTTCACACATTGCCATTTTTGCCATTTTTACTGACAGCATCAGTAATATAAACAACCGGACAAACTATCAAGCAATAATTCTTTTTTCTTCTTGGACATTCCCCGTTTCCATTCTTCTCCCACACCCCAAACCTCCCCCCTTTGATGCTCTCTGTCAGGAATGAGATCCTGAGTTGTTTGGAACAAAAAGTTGACATGGGGTGGGGTGAGGGACAATTCTCATATCACAATAAATGCATTTTCCTTCTCTCCTGCCATGTCTTAGAGGTGTGGCAAAGTCTTACCAGGCACTTCCTTTTTGAAGCCAGAAAGTTATTTACACCTTCAGGGTTATCTTACTGCAATTACCACTGTATGAATGTCAGGCACAAATACAAGGCGTAAGCTGAGTTGCACAGCTCTAAAGATATTTTACATTTTTTTGCTTTTTGTAACATTTGTGAGAGGGCAGAATACATTAAGCTTATGCCTAAGGAAGGGATGACTCAGAGGGGATTTATAAAAGCCCCATTTTTACTGTCAAATGTCTTTTGCTTTTTTGTTTTTGTTTTTAAAAAAAACACGCTGATTTTCTTTTGACAGATTGTAGGTTTTCGTCCTGAGCTTGGAGATCCTGTGAAAGTTTCCTGCAAAGTTCAGGTAAAGTGACTTTTTGAGTAAGCATTGCTAGCACATCTATTTCATGCAAAAAGGTGGCTCATACCTTCCAAGGCTTTACCACGGATGGTTGACTATGGGTTAGGGAAAGGGTTAATCTTTTCAAAACTACACCTCCCTTTAGTAACTTCAGGCCTCCCTATTTCCAGAAAGCATTCATTTCCTGTGTGTGTGTGTGTGTGTGTGTGTGTGTGTGTGTGTGTGCTGATTTTTACCTGTGAAAGCCAAAGACTGAACCTCAGCTAAGGGCCACAGCAGGGAACAATAATGTGCCAAGTCATTAACTGGCATTCTGTTTACACTTTTGGTTTTTGCTCTAATTACTTGTTTCTTTGAACTAAACAAACAGCTTTCATTAGTCATTAGTCCCTGCTTTTAAAACTGAATTTCACTTTTTGTAGCAATGGTCAGGGCACTGGTGTTGCAATAACAAATGACTGTAAGGGAGTGTAAACAGAACTCCATTAATATGCTAATTAACTGTCCTTGGAGGGACCATTAACTCCTATCTCATCTGCCCCAATTAGCTCCTTTGTAGGAAAAAGCCCTATATCTGGGATTTGCTTCTTAAATTGGCAGTAGCTCCCGCCTGTTTGACAGCACCAACTGTACCCCAAGTCCTGGACAATTGTCTTGCAATTGTGTGAAGCCAGGTAATGCCATTTTCAGTACTAGAAATACAGCTCAAAACCCTAGTCTTGTTGGTAGCAGATCAGAAAGCAGTAAAGGCAGCATTTATTGATCAGTTACTATAGATCAGGTACTTTGCTAGGTGTTGGGAGTGTAAAGATAAATATTTGAAATAATTGTCCTGAAATCAGGACAGTCAAATATTACAGGTACTATGAAAGGTGCAGTGGGGGTCTTGACCAGGGAAAGGTTGATTCCACGTGGAGGGTGGTGATGCTGAAGATGAGCTTTGAAAGATCAGGCTGTGTTTGCCAGGTGAACAGGTAGAAAAATATTCATTTTGTTCACATGCACGTGAGTATGTGTAAATAAATATACACACATGCAAGGCGTGACCATAAACTAGTAGAATTGATTCCACATACCATTCACAAAAATGAATTTCATAGCCCTTTAGAAGAATATGTAAATAAATCATAAAGACCAACTCTGTCTGAGATTAGTGTATTAATTGAATGGAAGCCATTCATTTTGCAGCTTACATCAAACCTTGCTGAAAATGTTCTTTTAGTTAAAAAAAGAAATATTAAGGGTCTTTATGCATTCTATAATAATCAATACTGGTCAATCTACACCCACTTGTGGAAATCAAGCAGGATGAGGTAATTACTAGAATACATTAAGGAAAGCTGTTTATACTAAGAATGATTATACTATATTGACAGAAGTCATCACATGGCCCTAGTGAGTGATTTCCTAGTAGTGATACACGATTTGTCCCTTATTAGCCTCCAGACTTCTACTATTCAGGGCAAGAATGGGCAGAATGGGCAATCCCCTACCTGGCATAATATGATGAGGGTAGACTTGTTTATTTAATCTAGTACTGGGCCCCGCTTGCTTATCCTCTTGACTTCACCTACTGTAATTAAGCACTACAGAGAATGTGATCAGAGACATGAGTTTAGGTGAGCCAACTATAGGCTGCATCCCTATGTACCTGGTTTGACTTCCAACAGAACCAAATCCACAGTGAGTAAGTTGTGGGTGGGATTTAATAAACATGTTCCAGCTTACAGCTGCCTCAGCTCCAAAGTCCAACATTGGGAGCCAAGTCCATATGATTCTTTTGGCAGGGGCTCACCTGGTAAGTCCTCTTGCCAGAGCAGCACCAGGTACTGCAAGCCCTTTGGAGCCCTTCTGTCTGGGTCTCCTAGGAGCCAGCACAGAGCCATACTGAGCATCTTCAGCCTCCTAAGTTCAGGCCTTCTAATCAGTATTTTTTGAACTGAAAAGCCAAGGCACAATCTCTTCCTGGAAATGGTTCTCTGGGGATAGGTCTGGGTTGAGCTCTGTCTCATTCTGCTTCCATGGTCTTCTTGGGAGAGGTGGTTGTGGGTCTCACAGTGATTTCACCTGGGGCATAGGTCCCTGTAGCTCAGGCTCCAACCAAGTGACCCAGCACCCCATGTATGCCTTTTACTTACAGAGAGGTGATGAAAACGACATCCGATCCATCAATTACTATCCAGAGTTGGCTTCTTTTGACCTCCGCTACTACCCTTACTACGGCAAAATGACTCACGTAAGCCTGTATCCCCTTCAGTCTTTGCTGTCAAAAAGGGCTCAGAGGCAAAGGAAAAGCTGGCTGGGATCTATGAGAGTTAGGGAGCAGGGAGTAGTAACAGAAAGGTGAACAGCTGCTGGCCAAGACCAGGAGCCCACTCTACCAATTCCTATCATAAGTACTCCTTTCCATATCTAAAGGAGTCTCAGATATAGTGCGGTCTAACTCCCTCAGTTTACAGATAGACAAACTAGGGTTCTGAGAGGAAGTGATTTGCCCAACGTCACGTAGCATTGTGACAGGGCCAGGAGCAAACAAATCACTGCCATTGCTCTAAATTATGCCCAACAATCTCACTTCCCTCTTCCTCCCAGTTGAGGCCTTGGGGGAGTGAAAGCTTCTTCTCTAGCATAGAGACTTGACAGATAGTTCCCATTTGATTCATGGTTTGATACCCAGGAAATCATACCATACTGAGTTAGAATTGGTTTTCCCCAGAGGACAATCAGACATCTGACAGTGACTTATGAGAGAAATATGTAATTTCCCCGCTGCCTGAGGGCAGAGAGAGCATGTCATTTGCTTTAGCCATTTGTGTCTTAGAACCATGGGATTTACTCAGTTCTCTTTTGGAGGTTATCCCATCCTGCACTGAATATCTGATCACTTCCATCCTATTACTCTCCCACACGGCCACCCCTCCTCACACTTAGAATTAATTGTTCTTCCATTTACAGGTTAACTACACCTCCCCGCTGGTGGCAATGCACTTTACAGATGTGGTGAAGAACCAAGCGGTGCCTGTGCAGTGCCAACTGAAGGGCAAAGGCATCATAAATGATGTCATCAATGATCGTTTTGTGGGTAGGGTAATCTTTACTCTGAACATAGAAACCTAAGAATATCAGGGGGCCACACCCACAAGTTCTGTTTCTGTTTTATTTCATGTTTATCCTTGGTAGCACCTGAATTCTTTTTCTTCAATCAGGACACAGCCAGTTGGACACCTAAGAGCAGATCCTCTCTCCTTGCCTTTGACATATGTATAAAATGACATTGTGGGAGCTATTTGATTTTTTAAAGGTGGTTTCTCCTGATGATAGATTATATTAATTTCCTTTCCCCCCCACTTAAAACTAAAACCCATTCTTGCTGCTAGAAATCTCAGTGTAGTACAAACATAGTATATGATAAAATTCACAGTAGCCATGAAGGAGAATTTCTATGATGATTATAAATTCATTGTGTTTTCTAAAACTTTGTTGTTTTTAGAGGTGAGATTCCTCCCAACTAGGATGATAACCTGCTTGACAAGGTTCTTCTGTGGGAATCACCAGTTAGACCAACCCAGAATATATCTAGGGCCATCATACTTAAGGAATTCTATATCCAGGGCTGCTTGAAAAAACTGGCTGTCTCATGTGGGCAACTAAATACTGATTCAAAGACTAGGGTATCTTCAACTGAAAGCATGCTAACTGGATATTGCTCTGGATAGAGATGAAGACTTCGCCTATGACTTTTTTGGGGGGAGGTAAGGCCCACTGCAATTGAGGAGAACTCCTATTATGTGGATGTGATTGGTATTTGATTCCTCGATCTATGGTGTAATCATCCAAACATTCCTGCAAACAGGGTTGTCTCAGCTTCAGGAAGAGGAGAGAACAAAGAAGAAGATCTCTACCCACTATTTCTTCTTGGGCTATTTGTTTGACAGTAGTGTGATGTTCTTTGAGACCATGAGGGATGGGTGTGTTGACCCCCAGCTACAGCTCTAGGGATTGAAATCAGGGTCTGCCAACTGATACATTATAAGACAGAAAGCTTCTTACAGGAAACCCTAATTAAAGACCCATTAGCCAGATTTTCATTTGCTTAAAAATGATATGAAGCAGATGTTTATCCAGGCTATAGATCAGCCCAGCTGCTTTGTCATATCTTTGGCCACTGCTTCTTAACACCTCCACCAGGGGGAGAGATGGGACAAGAAGAAGCGAACATTAGAGAATAGCATAGTGTCTCAGGATCCAAAGCTAGCTTAAATGCCACCTAGAAGCATCCAGAGTCTGAAACTGCTCTATAATGTTTACCTTTTTTCCAAACAAGGAACTGGCAGTTTGGTAATGAAGACAAACAAGTGAAGAAGTAATTACAATATAGTGTGACAAGAGTTCTAAAACTAGTATGTGCAAATGCTATTGGAACATGAGGAAAAGTTACTAACTTGAGCTGAGAAAGTAGCAGGGGAAATTTCACATGCAAAGTCACAATCAGGAAAGATCATGGTGTGTTTGGTTACTTGTGAGCAGTTCATGTCATTGGAGTATAAAGGGCTCAGGGAAATGGCAGAGGGTGACCGGGGGTTGGGCTAGAGAGGTATGCAGGTACCAAAAGAGGACTTTTAATCTTATCCAGTAGGTGAAAAGGAGTCATTAAAGCAAGGAATCTCTGTGACCATATTTGCATTTTAGAAAGAGCACTTTGGCAGCCATAATATGAAGAGTGGATTGGAGAAGAACAAGACTGAGGAATGGGCAATGAGGGATAAAGAAGAGTTGAGAATGACTCTGAGGTTTTGAGCTTGGCTAGAGCCAGTGAGATGGTGATACTGTTGATCATGACTGGGAATACAAGAGAGAAGCAGGATTGGAGAGGGAGATGTTGAGATCAATTTTGGACATTTTAGGCTTGTGATTTTGGTCAGATATTGGTGTGGAGATGTAAACACTAGTTGGGTTGGGGAGAAGGAAATCTGAGAACAAAAGCAAGATTTTCTTAAGCGAACTCTCTTAAGAAATTCTAAGCTATTTAATCTTGGGAATTAGGGCCAGTTATGTAAACACATCACACCAATGTAGTCTCTCAGATAGTGTTTTTCTCTTGGCTTTGTGGCAGAAAGGCTGCTGCTCTTTGGAATCTCCTTCCCAGACACCTTCTAATTTCTGCCAACTCTTAACAACAGAGTAGAGGGGGGTTGACCACTATTAACAAGTAATAGAAGATATACAACAGCAGATCCGTGGAAAATACGAAAAACAATAAAACTGTCTCCTCCCAACACTTTGTTACCAAACTCGATTTTAAAAACTAACCTAAACAAAAATTAGACAGACGCTTAAAGACAACAACTTGTAAACCATTTAAAAATCACCTCAAATAAACTCTCAAGATTCAGTAGTAAAAGATCACATTAAATCTGGAAAGGATATTAGAGAGCATTTAGGGAAAACAACCTGCATTGTATCTGACTCCAGGTCCAGTGCTCTTTCTACTCTGAGCTGCTGCTTACCAGGAAGTACCATCTTTTTAAAAACCAATGAATGATATCCCCAACATTTTGAAACATATGTCAAATTTGAGTTATAATAGTTAACATTTCACAGGAATTCAATTACTGGTGCTATAGTTTATACATAATACATTATCCTGTTAAATATGTTAACTATTAAACAAACAAGGAATTATGAATCTTTTGTCATACAATATTTCTCATTCAATGGAACCCATTGTTTCCACAGTTTCAAATAAGTGTTGAAAAGTACTAGGATAGTTTGGGTTGTCAGCTGGGACATGAACAAATACCTTTTTTATACAGAATTGGATATTATAATTTAATCATTATTAAATTGAATTTTAACAGTTCAATAGCTTCTAGTTGATTAATTCAAATAGTCCCCCACACTGTGCTATACCAGTGTTTTATCTGTATACAATTTATTGTAATGCACTTGGTTTTACTTGATTGTCAATGAGAAATACTACTTCAAAATGCCTTCATGGTTTTGTCCATGCTTAGACATGTGATTTTTCACCCTTCCCCTCTCTGAAATCATTATCCTAAAGTAACCTCTTAGGCATTTATTTGCTGAGAATCTTCATGTAGAAAACATTAGTATTGTCTTGGTAACTTGTTGACAACAATAAATAGATTTTTTAAAAAGTGTATGATTTCCTCTTTCTAGACTGTACCACTGATTTTCCCACTGGAATATTGGGCATCTATGTAGGTAAAAAACTTGACAACTGACAGCCCATTAATTTAATACTTTCTCTCCCCCCACCTTTTTTTAACTCTTGGGGTTTAGCCGCGAGAGGGTGAAACTAAGTTGTTTCATTCTGAGCATTTTTTATTTTGCAGTCTCCATGCTCTGGTTTCTCAGAAGACTGCTTTCTCAGAGTAAACTTCCTTTCTTCATCAAAGTTGAGTCCAGGTACAAATTGTTCTATGTGTTTGTGTAGAAGAACACTAAGCAAAAGTTGAGGTGGGGAGAAGGAACCAAAATCCAAAAGAAACTTCTATTGCTTGAGGAAAGATTGGCTAAGTGACTTCAGTGCACATCTGGCCACAAACTGTCTCCCAGAGCAAATCTGTAGTGGTAATTGCAATTCATGACAAAAATATTTCTCTCCCTTGTTTGATTCAGAGACTAGGATGCAATAGGAATCTCTTCTTTCCTTGGAAGGATATAATAGGCTCTCAATTTAGCAGCTGAATCTCCAGGATGTACTTCCTTGCAGGCTCCTGTATGGGCATAATATCAGTCAGTGTTCCTACAAGAAATAGTACACTTGACAAAATGGAATATTTGGAAAGAGGGTTATTGATAAAGAGGTTACTTATCAATGTGTAGATGTAGAGAACCACAGAGAATAGCACAGTAACCAAGGCTAGGGATTCCCAGAGCTTTGAAGGACTGAGTTGAGTATAATTGACTACCTTGAGAGGAGTAGTGACTTGTTGAAGAGCTAAAGTAGCTCAAGGTGGGCTTGTAGTGAGGGAAACAAAAAAATAAATACCCTACTTAATTTTCTGCTTCCCTCTGATAGCCTCTGAAGGTAAATTCACCAAACCCAACCAAAAGCCAGAGGGCAAGGAAGCTCCTTGATGTCCATACATATCAGCCTCCCAAGGAGGAGAGTGGAGAAGGGTGGAGAGTGCAACTGGAGGGGCAAACAGGAGATATCTAACACAGCCACTAAGTGAAGGTTCTGTGGGTAGACTCCTTGGAACCTGGTACAGTGCTGGAAACATCTACTGAACCAACTCCAGTGATTGGGAAATCTTATCTTCATGCATACTCTGCTCTGTGGCAATGGGGTCAATACAATCCTTTCAAAGTCCCAACTTCCTCTTTTCTTCAGAAATTGACAAGGTGACCCTAAAATTTATATAGAAATTCAAGGGACCCAGAAAAGCCAAAATAATCTTGAAAAAGAAGAACAAATCTAATTTAGAAGGCTCATACATCCCAATTTCAAAACTTACTACTAAGTAAGAGTAATTAAAACAGTATGGTACCATCATAAGGGTAGACATATAGATCAATGGAATGGAATTGAGAGTCCAGAAATAAACCCACACAACTATGGCGAATTACTTTTTGAAAATGGTACTTTCTCCATTCAACAATCAAAGAATACTGTCCTTAAGAAATGGTGCTGGGACAATCCACATGCAAAATAAATAAATAAATAAATAAATAAATAAATAAATAAATAAATCTACACTAATAAAAGAGTAAGATGCAAACTGACTGTACCTTCACGACACCCACCAGCCAATCAGGAGTGAGTATGCAAATTAACCCAACAAAGACGGCCCGCCCCACCCCAACTGCTCTGGGCCTCTGGGCAGCATGGGAAGGCAGAAAGGCGGCTCTGGGCCAGAGCAAAAAGGCGGCTCTGGCTGGAGCAAAGGTGGTGCCAGCAGCCAAGGGCAGGAAGGCCCATTCTTGCACTAATCTTTGTGCATCGGGCCTCTAATAAATAAATAAATAGAAAGAAAGGAAAGAATTTGGACTCCTACTTTATACCATATACAAAAATTAACCCAAATGGATCAAAAACTTAAGTGTAAGAGCTAAAACTATAAAACTCTTAGAAGAAAAAAAACATAGACATAAATCTTTGTGACCTTGGATTAAGTAATAGTTTCTTAAAAGTTTCTTAAATATAATGTCAAAAGCACAAGTGACAAAAAGAAAAACAGATAAATTTGACTTCGTCAAAATTAAAAACTTTTGTGTTTTCAAAGGACACCATCAAGAAAGTGAAAATATGCCCTAGCTTGTTTTGCTCAGTGGATAGAGCGTCAGCCTGCAGACTGAAGGGTCCCGGGTTTGATTCCAGCCAAGAGCACATGCCCGGGTTGTGGGCTCGATCTCCAGTAGGGGGTGTGCAGGAGGCAGTCAATCAATGATTCTCTCTCATCATTGATGTTTCAATCTCTCTCTCCCTCTCCCTTCTTCTCTGAAATCAATAAAAAACACTTTTTAAAAAAATAAAGTGAAAATATAGCCTAAGCCGGTTTGGCTCAGTGGATAGAGTGTCGGCCCGTGGACTGAGGGGTCCCGGGTTCGATTCTGGTTAAGGGCACATACCTTGGTTGCAGGTTCCCCGGTCCTGGTCGGGGTGCACATAGGAGGCAACCAATCGATGTGTCTCTCTGACATTGATGTTTCTCTCGGTCTCTCCCCCTCCCTTCTACTCTCTCTAAAAATCAATGGAAAAATATGCTTGGGTAAGAATTAACAACAAACAAACAAAAACAGAAGAAAAAGAAAGAAAGCGAAAATATAAAGTACAGCATAGGAAATGTAGTCAATCTATCTGTATAAAACCCTAATATGCAAATAGACCAAACAGTAGAACAACCAAACAACTGAACAACCAGTCACTATGACGTGCGCTGACCACCAGAGGGCACACGTGGAAAATGGCAGGCATCAGCAGCAGGCTGCAGAGCACGGAACATGGCAGGCATCGGCCATGGCGGGATGGTGGAACAGATGAGGGGGGGCACCAGACCAAGGCAGGGCACTGGTCACTGTCATCGGGGCAAGCCTCTGGTGGTTACTGAAAATTCTTTGCTCCCACATGCTGCGGTCCCGCCTGGTGCTCACACCTGCTGCCGGCACCAGCCCCACTCTCACCCACTGCCGGTGCCTGGTGCCAGCCCTGATCGCTCAGCGCCATCAGTGGGTCCAAGTGGTGGCTGCTGGCCCTGATCACCCCTCAGGGCTTCTCCACCTCCCCCTGCTCCTGAGGGACGATCAGAGCCAGCAGCCACTTCTCACACCTGCTGCCAGTCACACCCGCTGCCAGTGCCGGCCCCAATCTCTCTGTGCTGTCAGTGGGTGTGAGCAGGGCCGGCACCATCAGCATGTGGGAGCGGCAGTGGCAGGAGCAGGGCTGCCGGCAGACAGGGAACTGGGGGCCATGACAGGAGGGGCCATGCAGGGGCATGGAAGATGGGCCAAGACCCGCCCCTGTGCCCACCACAGCCTCGCGGCCCACAGTTCCTTTCAAGGTGCATGAATTTGTGCACTGGGCCCCTAGTAATATTATAATAACTATGTATGGTGCCAAGTGGGAACTGAAAATATTGGGGGGAACACTTTGTAAAGTATATGATTGTCTAATCATTATGCTGTACACCTGAAACTAATACAAAATAATACTGAATGTAAATTATAATCGAAAAATAAAAATTTAAAAAGACAGAAACTCTAATGTGTAAGTGCACAGTTGTGATAGAGGTAGTATTTAAAATTATGGGAGTGAATATATTTATCCAAGAAGAGCATATAGAATGAAAGGGGTCTGAGAACAAAACGGGGGAAACACCAACTTTGGGGCCTTGGGCAGAAGAACAAGTAGTTCAAAGAAACTGAGAAAGATAAGGCAGAGGAATAAGAAGAACATCAGTAGAATGTGGTGTCACAGAAACTAATACAGGATGGAATATCAAGGATGAAATGGTCAACAGAATCAAAACCTATTGAAACATCATGTGAAAAATAACTTTCAAAGTATCCACTAGCTTTGTACTGGAGTAGGGACTGCTGGTGACCTTATCAGTGAATTTTTACTAAATTTGGTAGGGGGCAATAAACAAAGTGCAGCAGATTGAATGATGAAGGGAGCACAATGAAGTGGACATAATGTAGACTACTTCCTTTTTTAATTGATTAAGGTATTACAAATGTGTCCTTATCCCCCCATTGCCCCCACCTCACTCCTGTTCATGAACTTTCTTTTTTTAAATATATTTTTGAGATCCTTCCGTGCAGAAGCCAATGCTCTAACCACCGAGAAATCGCTGGATTTTATTTTTTTTAATTTTTTTTATTGATTTCAGAATGGAAGGGAGAGGGAGAGATAGAAACATCAATGATGAGAGAGAATCATTGATCGGCTGCATCCCGCACGCCCCCTACTGGGGATCAAGCCCACAATCTGGACATGTGCCCTGAAGGGGAATCAAACTATGACCTTCTGTTCCCTAGGTTCACATTCAACCACTGAGCAACACCACTGGGCTGGGTTTTCTTAATGAGAGGAACTCCAAGGTCATCTGCTTAAGATGAGGAGGGAAGAGTGCAGACAGCTTGAGATCGTGTAGAAAGTTTGATATAGCAACTGAGAGTTATGGGAAGGGGAGCTGAACCAGAGTGCCCCCTTGCACCTACTCATCCTACTCCCAGGTTAGAAATTCATTCAGCATGTCTGGGTGTTGTCTGTCAAAAACTCAGAAATTCTCTGAAACAAGAATCCAGTCCTCTCTGGGCTCATTCAAGTCCCCGGTACAGTGTCCCAGCAGGCTTGCCCTGAAGGAGGCGTTGTACCAAGAAAAGTAGCACCGCCTCTCAGAGCACCTCCCAACCAGCACATCCAGCAGGGGGCGCACTGCCAAGGCCAGTGCCTCGCGACACGCCTTTCCACATAACTTGGAGCTCAAATCTGTGTGGTGCTACCCCGTTATTAAGACGATTGGCCTCGACTCTTCGTTAGAACAAGTGAGTGAACAAGGAAAGAGGCCAAGGAGGAGGCCAGGACTGGGCAAGGACTGAAGTGGGGCCAATAGGTAGGTGGCCACCGCTTTCGACAGCAGCTGTGGGGGCCGTCCGCTGACTGGGCCGCCATGGCAATATCCGTAGGGGACGCCCGGAGCGGTTTTCGCTACAGCGAGATAGTCCGGTTCATCAACGAAGAGGTGCTCCAAAACGGCGGCGGCCCGGACTTTTACTCGACATTCAGCACGCGGCCCTGGTACGAGATAGAGGACCAGCTGCGAAGCATTGTGATGAACCCTCAGGTGCCGGACACCAGCAAGAGGGCTTTCGCCTGGAGCGCGTTGGCCTTGGGCGTGCGTGCAGCCGAGAGGCAGCGCGATAACTACGCGCGCGGGGTCTGGCGACTGCAGGAGCAAATAGAGGAGCAGGAGACCGCCGCCAGGATTCTGGCGTCGGAGCTGCAGCGGTTGCTCAAGGAGCGTGATTGGCTGGTCTGGCAGTGCAGTCGGGCTCAGGAAGACCTGCAACGGACGCTAGACCAGCGCGAAGCCACGCGACGGCAGCTTCTTCTGGCTGGGAAACGGAGTCAGCAGGTCGTACCCAAGCCTCTAGCGCAACGGCTCTGGTTTGATAGGCAGCCTTTGAATGTAGGGGAGCGGAGCCAGGTGCTAGCCAAAATGAGGCAGCGTAGTTTGGGTGCTGATTCCCAGAGGGAGATGGTCTCGACAAAAGGTGTGCTTTACGTGCCAGGCCCCCCAGGCCTCCAGAAGCCTACTGGGGTGATCCACCCACCTGGCAAGTACCCTGCAGTTGGGTCCAAGAAGAAGAAAGCCCTGCAGTGTGACGAGGAGAGCCAAGGCCAAAAGAAGGGTCCTGTGAAGTCCCACTTCATAAACCCCTCAGGGCCCAGCTGGAGCAGAGATCGAACCTCAGAGAAGCAGCAACCTCAGGGACAGGTGCCCAGTCTACTAAAAGGTAAGAAAGTCTTTGAATCCCAGCAAGAGGAGAAACCCAGACCTCAGGGGTAGGTATTGGGACTGTCTGTGGTATAGAGTGTGAATAATTTTTCCAGACACTTTGCTTGAGATAAATGTGCTAGAATCTAGATATTAAGTGAGGTGGTAAGCCTTGGCACAAAACAAGCTCCTCACTGAGTTCAGGGATGTAGAAAAAGAATGGACACATACTCGAAAGAGAAAGCAATTTCTAGACGCTCCCTTCTGAAAATAAAAACCAAACTTTTATTTACATCATAGAAAATTTTAAAACGTAGCAAACAAAAATTGTCATTATCCTACCATTAAGCAATAACCATTTTAACATTAATATATCTATTTCCACATGTTGATCTCTTTCCCCCAATTCCATATTATACATGTATGTATATATGTGTATATAGTGTGTATGGTTTTAAAGAAAGATGAGATTCTATTGAATATGTTCATTAATCATTTTTTACTTTACTTTTATTATTGACTAGAGGCCCAGTGCATGATTGAATCATGCACGTGTAGGGTTCCCTACAGGCTTTCACTTTCGATCACGGGGACCTGGGTGCCTGTCCGCTGGTGCAACAGGCCTTTCAGAAGCCTCCAGTGCGGCGGAGGCTTCTGAAAGGCCTGGTGCCTGAGCGGACAGGCACCCAGCTCCCCCACTTTTGATGGTCCATGGTGGGATGTGAGCTCACTGCTCCAGAGGCCCCTTCTGTGCCACAGCACAGCACAGCCATGGCGCAGACGCTGAGCTCGAGCCGCTGCTGGCGACGGGAGCTCAGCGTCCCACCGGCCCAATCAGTCACCCCAGCCCCCCCGAGTCCCGCCCCCCCGTGCCTCCTGGCCAATCGTGGGCATAGCGAAGGTATGGTCAATTTGCATATTTGTCTATTATTAGGTAGGATACTATTATAGATGTCCCCATTTCCTCTCCTTTGCTCACCTCTACCCAGCCCCCAGCCCCCCTTTCCTCTGGCCACACTGTTGTCTGTGTCTATGGGTTATGCCTATATGTTCTTTGATTAATCATTTACCTTCTTTCATCCAGTCCCCACACCGCCTCTTTTCTGACAGCTGTCAGTCTGTTCCATGTATCCATGCCTCTGTTTCCATTTTTTTTAATTAGATTATTTTAAAAAATATTTTTATTGATTTTTAGAGAGAGAGGAAGGGAGAGGGAAAGAGAAACATCGATTAGGGAGTGGAACATCAATTGGATGCCTCCTGTACGTCCCCCACTGGGGATTGAGAGAGAAACTGGGGCATATGCCCTGACCAGGAATTGAACCAGCAACCCTTTTGTGCACAGGACAATGCCCAACCAACTGAGTCACACTGGCCAGGGATCTGTTTCTATTTTGTTTGTCAGCTTATTTTGTTCATTAGATTCCACATATAAGTGAGATCATATGGTATTTGTCTTTCTCTGACTAGCTTATTTCATTTAGCACAATCATCTCCAGGCCCATCCATGCTGTTGCAAAAGGTAAGATTTCCTTTTTTACAGCTGCATAGTATTCCATTGCATAAATGTACCACAGCTTTTTTATTCACTCATCTACTGATGGGTATTGAGGCTGTTTCCAGATCTTGGCTATTGTAAGTAATGCTGCTATGAACATAGGTGTGCATATATTCATTCGAATTGGTGTTTTGGGGATTCTTAGGTTTATATTCCCAGAAGTGGGATTGCTGGATCAAAAGGCAGTTCCATTTGTAATTTTTTGAGGAATATTTATTAATATTTTAAAGGAAAATTTCTCCAATTGCATTTAAGTTCACAGGTGTTGGATTCTAGATGGCTGCTACCAATTGGTTGACACCCTGTGGAGGCTGACATGATGAAACATTCTCTTTTTCTCCTTTCTGTATTCTCCGTAACCTCCTCTTTCCCATAATACCAGGTATTTGGCTGAGAATAGTGATGCTTTTAGAAAATAAGATACAGTATATTCCAGGAACAATGCTTTTCCTTGAAAATGTGATTATTACACTGTAAACTGCAACAGCATTCATATTTGTTTCTTGATTTGGTTTTTATAACATCCATAGGTGAGGGCCTGTTCTTTGTGTCTCTAAGCTCCAGGAAATTGTGTGAAGCTGAAGAAGCTCTGGCTCCCAGTGCGTGAACCCTCACGAAGTAACCCTTCTGCCTCTCAGCAAGCAGCCTTCACCTCAGTGACACCTCAGCTGGCTGGAGATAAAAAGAATGTGAAGGGATCAGGGAATAGGAGATATTCTGGCACACATCTTAGAACAAAGGAGAGCAGATAGATTTTGTTAGAACTTAATCCTTCTGTTGGTGAAAATGGATTAACAGCACAGTTCAAAGAGGATTGGGAGAGTAGTATTAAATTTTAGAGATTATAGCAATTTTATTGAGTTTTATTCATTAATTCATTGAACAAATAGTTGTCTAATATTTGTAAGAAACTACAATTATATGTTATGTGATATACACATTATTTCCCAGTTGGATGAGTTTGATTAGATGATAGGAGAGAGCCTAATTTGAGATACAGTATAGACCAGAGGTGTCTTCTTTGTCTAGCATGTACTGTGGCTTTTGGGTGAATCCAACTGAAATAATGTCAAGATCCATCTCTACGATTTTGGGGACAAAGTCAGAGACTTTCATAGAAGGACTTGAATGACTGAACCACTCATCACGTTAATCCCAATGGAGATGAATGGGCAGTGGCAAAGATCAGAAAAATGGCCTCACAAGAATGTAAGCGGGACTTTTCTAGTATTCTTCTGATTTCCTCCCTTGAGAGGGACAGCTGTCCTGGTTGCTTGAATGGCCACTGGGTGACTGTCTTAAAGAAGGGCAGTGCTTCAGGAGTGTTAGCTATACACTCAAGCCCTGAACCTCGGCCACTTTCATCGTAAGTCCCCTTCCAGTCAAGAGTGGATGAAGAGCAAAAGGAATTCTAAGGACAGACATTGCACTTCTCTTGGGAAGGCTAACTGGATTAAAAATAGACTGGACTGGGTGGGACAGGCACTCTTGAGAATGCTCCTTCCACTTGGTGTATTCTGGACAGGCTCTCCACTCCTGAGGCAGCTGCTGCAAGGGGGCAGCCAAGGTGGAGCCGGTGGGGGCAGGGAGGAGGAGTTAGATCTGC
The DNA here is from genome assembly GCF_027574615.1 of Eptesicus fuscus. NCBI lineage: Eukaryota > Metazoa > Chordata > Mammalia > Chiroptera > Vespertilionidae > Eptesicus > Eptesicus fuscus. The sequence goes on along the minus strand of NC_072473.1, from coordinate 122,748,861 downwards.
CTGTTTGAACAAAAGGTGTCTTAGAGTTTCCCCCTTGAGATCTGCCCAGTTCACCAAGCTCACCCTTTGTCGAGGTTTCTCTGATTCTAACTAGAAATAAAGCGTGTGTACTTTCCTGCTGTGTCTCCTGGGTAGTGTGCATCTCAGGGCAGGTTTGCTCCAAGGCTGCAGCTTAAATCTGCATCTTCCCTCCATCCCACTGAAGTGAAAGGTCAATCTCATTCATTAATGAAGGGCCACTCCTCTTCCTGAGAGTTACTCAAGAATGGGAGGGGGAGACTGTGGGGCCTTCAATCATTTACTTACAGTCTCTGTTCTCCTTGCTGTCCAAGTCCACATAGTCCCTCGAAGGTGGGCATCTCTGCTGCTCCTGGGCCCGTGGGGCATAAGAGGTGAAGTGGGGAGGGGGCTTCTGCCTAGGCTAGGAGACCTAATGATGTCCAGCCTTGATGTCCTACATTTCTGATGTCCAGCCTCCCTATGTGTACCATTTCCCTGAGGCTCTGTCCCTCTCGGTAGAAATTTTTCTCCTGCATTTCTGTTTTCCAAGGCACTGTCCCCTCCTTCCTGTGCACAAACCCATCAAGGTGCTCAGGATTCTGGAAAACAGCCAGGCTTAGATAGTCTGCTAACAAGAAATTTTCTCTGAGGCAAATGGGGGTGTATGGCTATCTGCTGGGTACAAGGGCAGCAATGGGGCAGAGCACAGAAGCGATCCTGCCCCAATAAAACTGATTATAATTGAAGGATTCTGAATCATAGAGGCAGTAGGGGAGAGGAAAGTGGGTGGAGATGGCAAAAGAGTCAGGCAGGCTTGGTCGCTGTGGAGTGTTGGTGCTCAAAAAGAAGATCTTGGAAGAAGATTATTGTGGACAAAGTTCCTAGAGATGTCAGCCTGGTGAAGCCAGCAGAGATAGAGATGCAGGAAACAGAGCAGCATGTGGTGGCTGGTAGGTTCCTCACTCCACCTCCACAGAGCCCCTTGCGATCAACACTTCCACTCCTGTTTATCTCAAATGTTAACTAGTGGTTCCAATCCTGACCTTTCTTATGGGGACCTCTGCAGGAGCATGTGCAAAAGTGTAGGGATGGGGAGAAGCATCTCTCAGGTGTCACAGGAAGCAACAACAGACCAGTGATAAGTGTGCCTCTGCATCCCTTTGAGAGTCAGAGAGCTATGCATGATGCATGGTAAAGGCAAGGTGACTGGACTAATGAGCAATGTAAAGTAATTTTTCTTTATAAAAACATGTTTCAAATGAAGGGAAAGCCCTCACATCCGGTAGGAATGGAGGCTTTGTCCTCTCTCAGAGCCAGCTGTCCTTTATGAGTAGAATGCAAGAGAGAACTAGGAGATTCAAAACCCACTCTCTTGGGAAATCATTTTCCTATGGCCCTTTCTGATTATCAAAGTAAACTGGATTTACCAAAACAGAAATATAAAAAACAAAATCATCTATGATCTCCAAACCTGGAGATGACTGCTGTTTATATTTTACTGTACTTACATTATATATATACACACATGTACATATATACGTATACACCAAGACAGGATGTAGTACATACTTTTTTTATAGCCTCCCAGACTGTAGTAGTGGCTCCAATGTGGACCCTTCCTACAGTGGAGTCTTTACCTAGCATGGGGGAAGGGTAGGAACAAGAAGAAGCACCTCTTGGGTGGCAGATTATATATACATATATATATATATATCCTATCTAATAATAGAGCAATATGCAAATTAACCATCACTCCATGACAAAATGGCGGCCCCCATAGCCACAAGATGGCAACGCCCAGTCACCTCAGCCCTGCTGCTGGAGTGTCTGGCCTGTCTGACCAACAAACAGAGGCCGGAGAGCAGGACATGGCGGCAGCAGGGAAGCCCCAGGCCCTGCAGACAGAGCCCGGAAAGCAGGGCATGGCGGCAGTGGGGAAGCCCCAGGCCCTGCAGACACAGCCTGGAGAGCAGGGCATGGCGGCTTCCTCAGCGTGGGAACAGGGAAGCCCCAGGCCCTGCAGACACAGCCCTAACAGCAGGGCATGGCAGCTTCCTCAGCGCAGCAGAGGGGAAGCCCTAGGCCCTGCAGACACAGCCTGGAGAGCAGGGCATGGCAGCTTCCTCAGCATGGGAACAGGGAAGCCCCAGGCCCTGCAGACACAGCCTGGAGAGCAGGGCATGGCGGCTTCCTCAGCATGGGAACAGGGAAGCCCCAGGCCCTGCAGACACAGCCCTAACAGCAGGGCATGGCAGCTTCCTCAGCGCAGCAGAGGGGAAGCCCCAGGCCCTGCAGACACAGCCCGGAGAGCAGGGCATGGCAGCTTCCTCAGTGTGGGAACAGGGAAGCCCCAGGCCCTGCAGACACAGCCCGGAGAGCAGGGCATGGCAGCTTCCTCAGTGTGGGAACAGGGAAGCCCCAGGCCCTGCAGACAGAGCCTGGAGAGCAGGGCATGGCAGCTTCCTCAGCGCAGCAGCGGGGAAGCCCCAGGCCCTGCAGACAGAGCCCGGACAGCAGGGCATGGCGGCTTCCTCAGCGTGGGAACAGAGAAGCCCCAGGCCCTGCAGACACAGCCCAGAGAGCAGGGCATGGCGGCTTCCTCAGCGTGGGAACAGGGAAGCCCCAGGCCCTGCAGACACAGCCTGGAGAGCAGGGCATGGAGGCTTCCTCAGCATGGGAACAGGGAAGCCCCAGGCCCTGCAGACACAGCCCGGAGAGCAGGGCATGGAGGCTTCCTCAGCATGGGAACAGGGAAGCCCCAGGCCCTGCAGACACAGCCCGGAGAGCAGGGCATGGCAGCTTCCTCAGTGTGGGAACAGGGAAGCCCCAGGCCCTGCAGACACAGCCCGGAGAGCAGGGCATGGCGGCTTCCTCAGCGTGGGAACAGGGAAGCCCCAGGCCCTGCAGACACAGCCCTAACAGCAGGGCCTGGGGGCTTCCTTAGAGCAGAGGCAGTGGGAACACCCCCAGGCCCAGCAGACAGAGCCTGGACAGCAGGGCCTGGGGGCTTCCTTAGTGTGGCAGTGGCAGCGAAGTTCCCAGACATGGCAGATAGAGCCCAGACAGCAGGGCTTGGGGGCTTCCTTAGCAAGGTAGCGGTGGGAACACCCCCAGACCCCGCAGACAGAGCCCGGACAACAGGGCATGGGGGCTTCCTTAGTATGTCCCTGTCGGCGAAGCCCCCAGGCCTGGCAGACAGAGCACACTGCAGGGCATTGGGCTTCCTTCGCATGGCACATGGCAGCAGCAGGCAGAGAGCAGACAGCACGGCATGGGGGCTTCATCTCCAAGGCTGCAGGGAAACCTCCAGCCCCTGCAGAGAGCAGAGAACCATGGGGAGTGGGCCTGAGCCATCAGTAGGACACCCTCTGAGAGCTCCTGGGTTGTAGAGGGTGCAGGTTGGGCTGAGGGACCCCTGTGCACAAATTTCATGCACCAGGCCTCTAATATATAGATAGATACACACACACACACACACACACACACACACACACACACACATACACATACTAGTATATATATGCCAAAACAGAATAATGGTACATTTTCTTTCCAACATTTTTAACAGTAAGACACAAACATAGTCTCATATTTGTATTATTTGAGAAAGTGATTTTAAATGGCTATGTAACATTCTGTCATGTAAATGTTTCAATTTGCTTAATTAGTTCTATTTTATTGGGCATTTAGATTGTTTTCCAATTTTTATTTTCACTCTCAACATTATGTTAGCGTACAGTTTTCTTTACTGTGGCCAAGAGTAAATATCATCATTAAAAGGACCTTATCTAGTTTGAAGGATATCTCATTTTAATTTATATTTCTTTGCTTACTAGGAAGATGGAACATTTTTTCAACTTACTTTTGTTGTTGTTGTTAATCCTCACCCAAGGATATTTTTTCTATTGATTTTTTTTTTTTACAGGGGATGGAAGGGATCATCCCTGGGCATGAGGAAGGAAGAAAGAGAGAGAGAGAGAGAGAGAGAGAGAGAGAGAGAGAGAGAGAGAGAGAGAGAGAGAGAGAAACACTTACCAGTTGCCTCCTGAATGTGCCCAACCAGGGCTGGGGATCAAACCCAAAACTCAGATATGTGCCCTTGACAGGGAATCAAACCTGCAACCCTTCGGTGCTCCAACTGATACTCTACCCATGTAGCAACACTGGCCAGGGCTCAACCTATTCATTTGTGTTTCTTCTGTCATGATTTAGCTATTCATGTCCTTATTCAAGTTTACTCATGGAATATTCATTGTATCTTGTTTTGTATTTGATTGTAAGGATGTTAACCTAATCCTTTGTCATACTTAAGATTGCAAGTATTTTCCCTTGTTTATAGTTTAAATTGGTATCTGGTGGCATTTTGATGGTTAGAAGTACTAAACTTTTATATATTGAGATCTTTTTTTTCTACTGTCATTTCATTATATTCTTAGGAAGACCTTTATTTTAAGACTAGTGGCCCAGTGCATGAAATTTGTGCACATTAAAAGGGAATTAATTAGAAGAAATATTTTAATATTGCTATTTGCCCTTTCTCTATAATAGAAGTGTCAGAGATGAAAGAAAATTAGTAAAATGTATATGAAAATCTCCCTCCTGTCAGAATCTGGGGCATACCATGGGACCCAGAGTCAAGTCCCTGCCCACCCGTGTGCACCTCGAAATTGCGTGAGACCCAGACCTGGCCGGCCTCACCCCCATCAAGCCCTGCAGGGTGGGGGGCGCAGCCTCAGGTCCCCCAGCCCAGTGCCAGGTGGGGAGCACAGCCTCAGGTCCCCGTCAAGCCCCACTGGGTGGGGGGCACAGCCTCAGGTCCCCCGTCAAGCCCCACCAGGCAGGGTGCGCAGCCTCAGGTCCCCTGGCCTGGTGCTGGGCGGGGGGCATGGCCTCAGGTCCCCAGGTCCTGGTGCCAGAGTGGGGGGCATGGCCTCAGGTCCCCAGGTCCTGGTGCCAGAGTGGGGGGCATGGCCTCAGGTCCCCAGGCCCCAGTGCCAGGGCAGGGGGCACAGCCTCAGGTCCCCCAGGCCCGGTGCAAGGATGCAAGGGCACGAAGGCCATATTAGCTCTTTATTATATAGGACTGGAGGCCTGGTGCATGAAATTCGTGCACTGGAGAGGTGTCCCTCAGCCCAGCCTGCACCCTCTCTAATATGGAACCCCTCACAATCCGGGACTGCTGGCTCCTAACCACTTGCCTGCCTGCCTGATTGCCCCTAACTGCTTCTGCCTGCCAGCCTGATCGCCCCCTAACCACTCCCCTGCTGGCCTGATTGATGCCTAACTGCTCCCCTGCTGGCCTGATCGCCCCCAACTGCCCTCCCTTGCAGGCCTGATTGCCCACAACTGCCCTCCCCTGCTGGCCATCTTGTGGTGGCCACATTGTGACGATGTGGGGTGCGGCCATCTTGTGGTGGCCATATTGTGACAAAATGGGGGTGGCCATCTTGTGACGATGTGGGGGCAGCCATCTTGAGATGACGCAAGGGTGCGAAGGCCACCGAGGCTTTTATTAGTATAGATAAGATATACAACCATCTACATTTGATTCTATGTCTTTTTTAGTTTAAAAAAATTCGAACTCTTTAATCATCCTTGAGTTTATTTTGGTATTTATTGTGAGGGTGGTGTTTAAATGTATTTTCCTAAAGAATAATTAACCTTGTATCTCGGTATTATTTTTCAATGTTCCATTCTTTCCCCATTGATGTGAAAAGAACATCTTTATCAAATGCCAAATACCTAGCAGTGTGTGTGTATGTGTGTGTGTGACTTTGTGTTGTCTGTTAAACTTGGTGTATTCTTATATTCATCTAACATTTAATTACGGCTTTATAACATTTTAATAAATGCAGTACAAGTTGTCATCACTCATTATTCATCTTTTTCTAAACTTTCCTGGTAGTCATCACCTGTTTATTCTCTCAGTTGAAGCTTTATAATTTAACTCTCTATCCCTTAGAGCCTCGGGTCTACTTCCTTCAATTGGATACTGTGAGACTTACCATAGAAGTTTATAATTCTTTCCTTTGTAAAACCTAGTTTGAGTGGATTTCTGTTCCTTGGGGTTTTATCTCAACCCTATTTTTGTTTCTTCACTTCCTCCTTTTGTGATCTTGTCTAAACATTTTACATCTACTGTCTTTAGGAAAAATATCCTGATCTATATCATTAAAAACAGCTCACAGTTATTACTTACTACCATGTACTTGTTAGCATTATGTTATTTAATTCTCCTTAAAACTCTACGGGATGAGAAGTAGTATCATCTCCATTTTACAGATGGAGAAACCTAAGCTTAGAGAGGTTAATAACTGTCCAAGTTCACACAGCTACGGTGTAGTAAAAGCCAGGATTCAAGTTCTATTCTGATATACTTGTCAAACTATACTATCTAGCACTTCAAAGAAGGATGAAGGAATAGTACATATTGTCTGCTTTAAAGTTGAAAATTATACCAACCACAGATACAGAATTCTGTTTTTGGAATTGAAACTAACACAAGAACCAGAATGTCATACTAAAGGGAGGCTGGAATCTTAGAGTGCTTAAAGACTTCACCTCCGACAGCTTGGCTCTGAATCCCAGCTGCATTAAATGGAATAAATGGTAGATGATATAATCCATAGACAGCAATCTCCACAGTGCCTGGCACACATCAACTCTAAGATGTACATTTTTTCACATTTTAACAGGGTTGAAACCAGTAGGCCTCTCATAACCACAGTTTAATTGGCAATATTTATGTTACAATTAATGGCATCTTAGATTTGATGAAATAAGGTATTTAGTGCTTAATAAATGTTTAGTTATTACACAAGATAACTGGTCATCCATTCAGCAAATATTTATTCAGTGTGAATTACGTGCCAGGCACTGTTCTAGGGACTTGGACAGAGTAGTAAACACAGAAAAATTCCTTCTCTCATGAAGTTTACCTTCTAGTGGGAAACATACATGGAACACAGATTAAGTAAAATATATAGTGTATCAGATGGTGATAGGTGATAAGAAATGAAATAGTAAGGGGAATGGACAGTCCTGGGAGCAAGGAGTGCTATTTTAAATAGGGTGGTGAGGGAATGCCTCACTGACTGGGTGACATTTGAAAAAAGTATTGAATGGAATAAGAGGGTAAGCATGATAGCTACAGGATCTTTCCAAGTAGAAGGCAGGCCAAGTACAAGGGCCTTGAAGTGAGAGCATCCTTAGGATTTGTGAGGAGTAGCAATAGGGCCAGTATGGCTGGAGTGGAGTGAGTACAGGAGAGCAGTAGATGAGGTGGGGAGGGTAGCACTGCAGAGTAGGGTTGGAAACTTTAAGTATGTGGGTAAGGATTCCTTGAAATCTTTTCCAAAAGGCTATAGATCTAAGTGTAGAAACTGCATATTGAGACTCAGAACCACCCAGCAAGGATAGCTGTCATGGCTATACTGCACTTAAAGCCACAGGATGACTTGGGGTAGGGGTGTATTAATTTAGGGAAAGTGAGGAGAGAAATAGTTCCATTTAGTCTCTTAAACATACTAATGCACCGTCAAAATGACTCATGGTGCAGGACAGTTTGAGGGCAGAATCATAATGGTACGTGATCAGAATAACTAGATGAGGCTACTCTGAGAAAAGTGACATTCAGGGCTTAAGCATTACTGATGAGGCACAGCACAAACTGGCCTTGGTTTGTTCTTTCAAAAGGCATGCTGCCGAAACATCCGTCTGCCCCTCCAGTGGGCTGAACAAAACTCAAGTTATTTTAAGAATACTGAAGAACATTTATGGGTGACTACATCATACAGGACAGAAGAGTACAAAAGTCCGATTTCTATAACCATTTAATATAAGGCATAAATTTTTAAAAAAATTGATTGTTTCTTAGAAACCAGGATGCAGAGTGGTTAAGAGCATGGTTTTTGAAGGCAGGCAGAGCTGGGCTCAAATGGCAGTGTTGTCATTTAGTCCCTGTGCAACTTTGGTTAAGTAACCCAACTCAAGCCTCAGTTACTTTATCTGTAAACTTGGAATGATACTGCCCAACCTCAGAGTTGCTGTGAGGATTAAGTGAAATAATATGTGTAAAGTGCACAGCACTGTAACTGCTCAGTAAAACTATAGCTGCTTTTTCCTACTAAAAATGCATTGCTTACCAAGATTTCTTCTGTTCATTATGCATAGGTCTTAAAACATATGGACTGAAATTGACACTGTCATTAAAATACAAATAGTAAAAGCAAAGAACCCTGGCCTGGTGGCTCAGTTGGTTGAAATGTCATCAGGTACACCAAAAGGTTGCGGGTTCGATGCCCGGTTGGAATGAATATAGGAGACAACCAATCAATGTTTCTCACATCTATGTTTCTCTCCTCTCTCTCCCTTCCTCTCTGATTAAAATCAATAAAACACATATCCTCAGGTAAGGATTAAAAAAAATACAGATAGTAAAAGTAAAGAGAAAGTAGAACATTTCTCTAGAGTTTTAAAGGTAGTTCTAACATTCAGAGTGTACGCATTGAACTTAAGACAAACCACCAAATTGACTTTTCAGATACATGGTAACCCTCACAGCAATATACAGGGTGGGGGCAAAAGTATGTAAGTACATAAAACACAAGAGTTTATTCTTGTATTATTATTTATTATTTTCCATACAAACAACTGTAATCCCACTTTTGACCCACCGAACCACTCTTCTTGCTATCAGTAATCTTAAAGTGGTTCTTTCAGAGGACCTGAGAGATGCATGGACTTGTGAAGTATATTTAGTTAATTAGCTGAGACAATAAAGACAAGTTCTATTGAGATCCTCCTCCCCAGTCCCACAAAGCAAGGTAAGGCCATTATTTTTTTTCTTAATTAAAAGCCAGTAGGTGTCTAACAATCAGAATACAAAACCCTATTACTCAGAAACTATAGAGAGAGCCAATGTTTAATTCTTTTTGCCACCAAAAGTGTCCCTTATTTAAAATGGAGTGTGTTGCCATTTAATCCCATTATATAACACTTGAGCATTAGACTATGTTGTAAGGAATTTGAAGACATTTTCAGAAAATGAACAGCTCTTCCTCTGCCTGGCCACATCACTGAGGTCTACCAGTATCTTACTCAGGATGGCATGAACTTCAACAATGCGTACAGTTCATCAATGCAGATAGATACCCGCTAAAAGTACATTTATATAGAAGCTGTTACATTTGTCAGACCCAGATTTGATTCAGAATGTTTTCTAGGAATATTCATGATCAGACAGGCCCTCATACTTGAGGTATCTGAACTAAAGGTTCTAATGCCTTCTTAATGATGGCACTTAGTTAATTTGCAGACCTATGAGATCATATGATTCCTATTGACAATTCAAGAGACTAGAATTTGAGGAACTTAGATCACACAAATCAATACAAGCTCTTACGGCCAAGTATATGAATAAAAATGAAGTTATCCACAGTGATATGGATTGTATGATCTTTATTATTTTATAATCCATTGATTATAAAAATCACACATATCAGATCAAACAGGAGTACCACAGTATGCTTTATTTTGCAGGTATTAATTAGTTCCTTAAAGTGATATATCCAAAACTTTAGTTAGCTGCAAGCATCAGTTCTTCCAAAGAAGCTTAGGTGAAAAACAATTCTTTTTATTCATGAGCTCAAAGTCCTACTGTCTGATGTACTATTGTACTGATATAAAAATGAACTCAATAAGCAAAGCTAATTAAACACTCATATCATAGATTTGGGGCTTCCTGTATTTTATTGGAGTTGAAGCAGTGTTTGCTTTAATCCTCTATTGATATTTTGTATTTTAAACTTAATTCTCAAACAAGATTAAACACACATTTGGTAATTATCTAAAATAAAGCCATGAAACTTAATGAAGAAATAGTGATATTAGTTCCCTACCCAAAAAGTAAAACACTTTTAAACAAACCTATAATTTTGAATGTATTTGAATTTCCAATTCCTATACTTACCAAGGTCACTTCTAGATAATTATCTCAAAAATGTTTTATTGAAATGAAGATACTGTTCTTTATGGTGCCATCATTTTGGCCAAATAACAAACAAGCAATTGTTTTTACAGAACATTTGAAAAGAGAACATTCTTTTTTGTTAATCCTCACCCGAGGATATTTTTCCATTGATTTTTAGGGAGAGTGGAAGAGAGAGGGAAAGACAGAGAGAAACCTCGATGTGAGAGAAACGCATTGATTGGTTGCCTCCTGTACCAGGGCCCGGGCCGGGGGGGGGGGGGGGGGGGGAGCCTGCAACCAAGGTGCATGCCCTTGACTGGAATCGAACCCGGGACCCTCTGGTCTGCAGGCTGACGCTCTATCCACTGAGCCAAACTGGCTAGGGCAAGAAAACATTCTTGATATACTTAGCAAATAGGGGAGAGCTTGACTCTGCAAGTCAGAACTAGAGTGTTCGAAGGGAGAAGTGATTGAGCAATCTGACGTTCTACTCCAGTTTGGAAATATGCTTTTGAGATGCACATATAGGTAAAATAGTAAAGAAAGATGTTGATGAATTTTCTTTTTAAAAAAATGTTATAGTTCCAGTTTTTGGCAGAGTTCTGGCATCAGTTAATGGCAACAATACAGTGGCGAGCATCTGCATTGCGCTGAGCGTAGATGGGGAGTTGATCCTTGGTTTTAATAACAAACTAACTTGAGGTTTAAGCTTAATTATTCCATGGAACATTTTTGAAGTGAAGGCAGATCTTTGGAAACCTTTGTTTTTAGTTATATAGAGAAAAAAAATAGCTTGATAAAATAAACATCTGCCTTATACTAGTCACAGGTGTGCAAAGCAGCTACTTGGGCTCTAGAGAAATACAACACAGTGCTTGTAAATCAAAGGGCAGTTCAACAGCCTTGCCAATCAAACAGATACTGGGATGAGTAGTCTCTAGAATCTTACCCCAAAAGCTAGAGGTCTCTTCCAGGATATAAATCTATATCAAGATAAAAAAATATACAGAATAATCCCAGTCCAGCTTTGGCTAGGCAGCCATCTAACTGATGACACGTCAGGGCGCACTAGCCTCTAGAGTTAGCACTTGCTGCTTTGAGAAGAAAGAAAGAAATACATTAAAAATACCCATTAGAACTTATTCACACAGGGAATTGGGAGAGTATAAGAGGCACACAAAGTACAGACGTTTGTTTTTATCGAAGGATGGATTAACTTTCTGAACAAGTTAAGGCTCTAAAGGAAAAAAAACATTCTAAATCATAACCCTAAAAAAAACCATAACCCACTCTATATCAACACCTTTAAAAAAAAAGCCGAAGATCTTACTTCATCCTTTGGCATAAATGTCAAGTCTGTATAATCAGTATAGTCTAAACTCCAAAGGAAAAGGAAAAAAAAAAGGCATCCTCATTAAAATATAGTAGCCACTAACAGTGAAGAAAAGAGCCAGGCTTTTGCTATTGAACACAGGTTTGTGAAGCCATTTCTTTCCTTCCTTTATTAACTAGCAGAAAAACACAGATTTAAATAATCCTGATCAGGTTGGGAAAGGAAGTCTTATTATGAACCAAATTTTATGTTTGCCTCCCACGAAAACGAATTTATTATTTTCTTGAATTTATTTCCTGAAGCAAGTTAAATTCTCTAACAGCTTTGATTCTGCAAATAATGTCAAAGTAGCAAAATACAAGTAACTGCAACATATAAAATTATAGTTCAGTAGACATGCTTTCATAATTAGATCCAGAGGCTTAAAATTATTTCTTACTAAAAAAACATATTCTAAGCCACAATTTTTCTTTCAATTATACTTTAACAAAGGAAGGAAAAATAGAAAAACAAATAAAATTGGTCTTAAAACTTTTTTTTTCTTAAATAAGTGCTACTCATGCCCAAGTTAGCTAGCAATTCACTGAGGTTAGTCTGCATATCTCAAACAATCAATTGCACAAAATTTAATTGGCTACACAGACTGATATCCAGTACGACTTTTCCTTCTTCCAATCATATAAGAGATAAAGACAACAATTATAAGGAAGCCCAAGGCCACACCCACTGCAACAGGAATAAGAAAGTTGAGGTCAGAGTCCGCAGAACATTCTTCAGCTGTTAGAAAAGGACAGAAAGCAAGAAACAGAAATTAGTAAGGAATGCAATTAAGCAGAAACAAGCAAATAAGAAGCATTTTGAAAGTGTATGTAGGTTAGTCTTTTAGAGCATTACCCTGATTCTCTTATTTTCCCTATATCCACCCAAAGATTTATAAGCAGCTGATCCCCTTATATCTCTCATCAGTTCATCTCAGATCACACCAAATGTTTCAGTACACAAAGGAGAAGTTAAGAAAAGAAGGGGGAAAGGTCCAAAACACAGAATTGTGTTTTCCTAACATGGGGAGACTTGATGTTTAATTGCGCAATGCACTGGGTTAAAGAACTATCATCTACACTTAAGACCACTGCCTGAGTACTTCCCCACTCCTTTTCTCCCTTGCCACAACTATCGTCCTATATAATAAAAGCCTAATACGCAAATTGTCCCCTCGACCGGGAGTTTGACCGCTCGCTATGACGTGCACTGACCACCAGGGGGCCGCACGGAACATGGCAGGCATCAGCGACACAGTGCTGGCAGTGGGCAGCAGTGGAGGCGCTGCTGGCCTGATGGGCTCCCGATGAGAGCCGGACCCTGGTAGGATGGTGGAGCAGGTGAGTGGGTGGCGCCAGGCCAAGGCAGGTGTGAGCCGGGGCCCCACCACCCCCAATCACCTCACAGATGGTGATCAGTGGTGGGGGGAAGGGGGGACCCAGCCCAGATCGATGGCCCTGCAGATGGCGAGATGCGGGGTGTCTGCTGAGCTTGCTCCCACTCCCCCTGCTACCCTCCCCTGGGATGCCAGGGCTTGTGCACTGGGGAAGCTCCATGCTCAGGTGCTAGGGCACCTGTAAGGAGCCTGCCCCCCACACCCACATGGCCTCTTCCGGGTGAGCCAGGCTGCAGCCACCGGGACTGCACAGGCCAGTTGGGCTCCCCATGGGTTGGCACAGGAAATGGTCTGCGAGGGCGGCCAGGAGAGAGCACGCTTGCCCGCCTGGCTTCTGTGAAGCACCACTGGGCAGCCCAGAGGCCTACGCTGTGCCCCAGCCCACAGCATCGGACCATGCTCACCGCATCTCCGGGTGGGGGTTCAGGCGCTGTGACTCAGGTGGAGGGGGGCACACGAGGGCCCGGGAACCCAGGTGCTGCCCAGGGCCCAGAGGTCAGCTGGGACCTGCCCTTCCATGACAGATGCTCGCACTTCGGTCGCTGGCCAGGCCTAGGGACCGAATTTCATGCACTGGGCCTCTAGTCCTATACAATAAAAACCTAATATGCTAAATGTCCGACCATTTGACCGTTCGACCGGTCGCTATGACACGCACTGACCACCAAAGGGCAGACACTCTGACCAGTAGGTTAGCTTGCTGCTGGGGTCCGACCAATCAGGACTGGGTGAGACGGGCCAGACATGGTCCTTCCCCAGCCCTGATTGTGCACCTGTGGGGTCCCTTGGCCTGGCTTGCACTCTCTTGCAATCTGGGACCTCTTGGGGGATGTCAGAGAGCCAGTTTTAGCCCAATCCCCACAGGCCAGGCTGAGTGACCCACTGGTGCATGAATCTGTGCACCAGGCCTCTAGTTGAAATATAAATAAGAACTCTGTATGAATAATAAAATTTAAATTGAAAAGGACTTAGGATTAAAAAAAATGCAGTATAAACTTTTTCACACAGGCAATAGGTAATTACAGGATTATATACAGTTATTTTTAGCTGAGCAGTGGCCTGGAAGAATAACAGAAGAATCCTATACATTTCAGTTCATTCCACTGGACCACCCAGAAGGCAGTGTGTGCCACATAGATTTTGAGCTCTGGATTCAGACAGAACTGAGTTTGAACCTTGACTCCATCAATTACTAAATAAAGGACCTTAGTCAAGTTTTTTAAACTTGGCCTCACTTTTCTCATCTGTAAAAGGGGGATAATAAAACCTATTATAAGGTATTTGAGGATTAAATATAATTGCATTTCTAAAGCATCTGATATACATCAGGTGATCAACAAATGTTCTTCCCCTTCTGTTTTCCTCCCATGTTTGAGATCCCGTCCAAGGAGGTTTAGGTTTTGAAGTAGCAAATAGAGATCAAAATAGGAGTGTTCCAATATATTATTATTATTGAAAAAGCAAATATTCACTGCTTTAAAAATACTTAAAAGAAGTTGAGATCCTGTGTTATTTATTGAAAGTAGTACAGAAGTTCAAAGTGCCCCATTCTGATCATATAATTTCAAGTTTAAACTAGTTTTACTGTTCAGTGACTACATTTTACTGGGACAATTTTTATCAAAATCCTAATAAAGGTTTTGTTGACCACTAGATATGTAACTTCATTGAAGTTACTTCCCTTTCTGTAAAATTATAGGGTTAGAGTAAATAATCTTTAAGGTCCTTTCCAGTATAAGTCTAATGCAATTAATAAAATGTGATATTTGGTATGATTTATGATTAAATAACTTGCATTTTCCTCTAAGTTTATCTTTTCCTCCTCTTGTACTTTTGTCATTCATAAAAAAAGAAAAATAGTTGCTAAGGTTCTGAATATATGAGTTTTAAGTAATTACGGTAGCCTTTGTTGAAAGGATTTCCTGTATGTTACGTAATGAAAGCCTTCAGAGACTGATAGCTGGGCACCAAAATACTGTAATCAGTGAGTTACAGAAATTCTGAACAAACCAATATACACATAGGATGAATAAAATAGTAATTTCAACGTGACAGTCTTCTCAAGTCTATTGATTAAGAGTCCTTCTTGTTTTTACATTCAATATCTGTGCTGCACTTGTAACAAGGAATATGCTTCAATAGGGGCGGATTATCTAGCCCCTATTGAAGCATTTTAATAATGCCAACAGTTTCTCTCTACCCTCCATCTATGTTCTGTGCCCCAGGGGCAATCATGAAGAAGCAAGAGCCTAGTTGCTATGCTTCACTGCATCCCTTCTAAGATTGCTGTTAGCTTACATTTCATAAGTACCAGTCTGATGACAACACTAAATAGATTTTAATGCTCTAGAGATCAACAAAATGAGGTACAGAAACACAACACAATCTGTCCCAATTAGTTCATAGAATATTTCTATCTTTCAATGCTAATCAGGCATCCAAAGACAAGAATAACAAGAAAAAAAAGGCAAGTGATTAAATATGCTTGAATCTTTTCAGTGTCTATTGAGGAAAAGGAAACATTAAAAAAAAAACTAATTCTCAGGCCAGGTTAAGTTCTGTTGTGACCTTTTGGTTCTATTATTTACCTAGAAGGTAAAAGTCACAAGCCTGAGAAACTGACTTCATCTGTAACTTGGACTCAAAGAAATCAACAAAAAGTCACATAACCTAAAAAATGCTGATGGCCCTGAGGACATTCAACTGAAAAGCAAGTTTGAGTATATCTGATGGACATTCATGCCACATCAATATTTAATGAACTGTATGCAAGGACACTGTGATGACTTTAAATCAGTATAGTTCTTATACACTGAAACAGAATACTAGTAGTGAAATAGTACTTATTAATTCTATTAACAGACAGCTACATATTTTATTCTTATAATGACCATGTTAACAAGTTTAAGGCATTTTAGGATCAAAATTTGGCCAAAGCTTAAGACAGATCTTAAAACATTGCACACCAATGTTCTTTTTAACAAGTTTACATTCAGGACCAGCAAAAACATTTTTTATTTCAAGCTGATCAAACATAACAGTTTTTTATTTATAAAGATTTATCTCAAAATGCTAGCACTGATTTAATAATTAATTTTAAGGAGCAAACTGTTTCAAAATTAAGAGGCAAGAAAATCTTATGTGCATGTATTTTTATATAATCAATCAGATTGCAGGTTCTAAAACTGCTCATATCCAGTGTGATGGTGCTTGAGACCAATTAAGTAAATCAGCAACATTAGAATAAGTACTCCTGCCAATGCTGCTCCCACTGCTATGGGCACAAGGAAGTTGTCTTCATCTGTACTGCAGTCTTGAGCTAGATGTGGAGAAAGGAAATTGAGACAGAAAGTGACAGAACTTCAAATCTGTAAATTTTAAGTTAAAATGACAGCACTTCTCAACACATATTTGTTTACACCAAAGTAACAAGTCATTGGCATTCATTACCAGCAAATAAGATGTCCCACAAAAGTGATTTTCCAAATAACAAAATCACACATTTTTAAGCACCCCCAAAATGCAGTCATTCTGGATGAAAGTTATATAAAACGATCACATACTTCCCAGATTTCTTAAACAGAAGATAATGGATAAACATAATTAGCCTTTCCTTGATGTTCATGCTGTGAGCCTTTAGAGGCAAGCTGTTATGATGTTGAAGCACAGTGGAACACTGCAGGTTGTGAAGTATTAATGAAATGAACCAAGTGAACAACTATACTATGCAGACCCAAGAACTCACTGCATAGCAATCTGGAGTCATTTAGTAGTGGGAAAAAATGCAAACTAGCCCTGGTGGTATAACTGTCTGTCTCAAGATGATCAGTCCAGTGTGAGAATCAGACAAAAAAAATCAGTGATTGTAATTTAAAAATGGGCTGTAATAGAGGCAGGCAACACACAAAGTGTCATGGAAGTGTTCCAAAGCACGCTCAACTCAGCCTTGTTACACAAGACATACTTTAAAAAGAAGTAACACTGGAGCTGTTTTTAAATAAGCTGATGGACAAAATAGATCCAGAGACATAGAAGTATGGAACAGGCTGATGAGTCTCAGATGGAAGGCAGGGGTGGGTGGGGAGAGATTACCCAAAGAACTTGTATGCATAACCCATGGACACAGACAATAGGGGAGTGAAGGTCTGGGGCAGGGGATGGGTAGAGGGGATCAATGGGGGGCGGGAAAGAGGGACATCTGTAATACTTTCAACAATAAAGATAAATTTTAAAAAGAAGAGTAGGAATTAACTCTGCAGGTAATGAGGAAAAGGCACTCCAGATACAGGGAACAGCACAGACAAAAATAAGGAAGGTATGAAAACATGGCACTTCAGGAGAAACGCAAAAAGGTTGGCATAGCTAGAACATCATATCAAGAGGTACTCTTGGCTGGAAAAGCAGCAGGAAAGGGGTACTAGGACCAGCTCACAAAGGCATTGTATGCTCTAGTCATTTGGGCTTTATCTGACAGCCAAAAAAAAGTGCAGCAGGATTTTAGTCAGGAAGTTATGGCAGATGGAAGATTGGTACTATTAAGTTAGAAAGCACCTCTATTGCTAGAGTTCAGATGTCCAATAATATGGTCCTAAACTGGGTTAACGAAGTGGAAATGCATAAGGGACAGGCTAGAGATCCGATTAGAAGACAGAACTGACCAAATGGATGTCAGAGATGTGATAGGAGGAGATAATTTGAATGGATTCCAATTCCACACAGCTTGAGTGACTATGTAGATGCCGTTGCTAGTTCATGATGATAGGGAATACAGGAGGAATATATGCATTTCAGTTTTGTTTGTAGTTATTTTTGTGTGGGGGTTGTTTAATTTTTTAAATTTTGTGTATGGGGGAGGGTAGAGAGGGATATATGCAAGATGGGGATGTTCAGTGTTAGATCTGCTGAGTTTAAAATACCTGTGTCTGAGTCAAGTGGTTGATGAACCTAAGTGGTAGTTAAACCACAAAGATATTTTTCAGTGACAGAAAGTAGTAAAAAGAGGACCAGAGGCAAAGCCCTTGGGAATACCACTATTTGAGGGATCAAGGAGCAGGAAAAAAAAGTAGAAAAGGCAGGTAGAAAATAGTGTCACAGAAGTCAATGAAGGAAACAGTTTCGGGTAGTGTGGGAGAATAGTGTGAAATATTCGAGAAGTCTGAGAAATTGCAATTGGATCTAGCAATATGGAAGGTGAGGGCTGTAAGTCAAATTGCTGCAGGTTTAAGAGTGAACAAGGAATGACTGGTAGAAGATCAAGAACTTGGGATGGGGAACACACAATACTCCTTTCAAGAAGTTTAGAATAATAGAAAGGACAGTGGGGAGGTAATTATAAGGGGGATACAAGGTCAAGAAAGATTATCTTCAAGGTGTTTATAGGATGAGGGAAAGGGCCATTAGTATCTGACAGGTTGGAGATGCTGAATAGTACAAGGTTTCCTAAGAGGTAGAAGAAATGGGATTCCAGAAGCATTGACCAGGAAAAGAAAACTTACTGAGACTGGAGAAGAGGAAGGAACAAGTGGTTCAGATAGAGATACGTTTGCAAAAAGGGAAGAAGGCTAGGATGTTGAATCACCACTTCTTACTATTTTTCCATTTCCTTGACTCTTAATGCCCTAGATCTCCTCCTAGCTGGCAATCTACCAAGGATGTACAAATCAGCTAATTAAACTTATTAGAATTTGTGTCAAAAATAAGAATGAACAGGCTGCAAGGCAATTCTGATTGTGCTTGTATTTAAGAAATGTGCCACGCTAGCCTCTGGGGCAATAACTGGGAACAAGATGCAGTCCTGGAGTTTATGGACTTTATTACATCAACTGTGGCTACCAGCTCAATGATCTTTTTTACCTGCTTCTTGGTCCTGTTAAAAATCCAGATAGCTGAGGTTGCTAGATGTGACTTGTAAATACATGGTGTTTGTTAAGAGCACCCAGTTAGCTCCTCCCCTTCAATTTCCCAAATTATCACCCAGCAAATAAACTATTAGGTAACATACACCTTATAGTATTATGCCTTGAATTTAATATAACTTGGGTTTTTAAAAAATTCATTAGTAGATTAATTTCTAATTCTGGCAATTGATTCATAGTCATCTTTCCCAAATTGGGTATTTGACCTACTACTGAAACAGTTTTCATAAATAGTGCTAATAAAGCTTTCATGTAAGACATATTCCCAAAGTAGATCAAAAAGGCAATTCCACTCTTACAAAGATCTTTCTAGATGTTGTTACTTATTTAAAATGCTCTCAATTAGCATGTGAAGTATTAATTTATAATAAATAATGATTTTGTGCATCCAACCTTTAAGGATTCTTTAAGTAATGGGAAGATATTTTGGTAAAACAGGAATTTTAATAGGATCACATCCTGAAGAAAAGAAAATCTCATTTTATAAGTCATTTTGTTCCAATTTTAATATATGTGCTGCCGAAGCGAGCACTCTATAAATCATTTTGAACTGATCTATTTGCCTAATGTACACTTGAGACGGTACTGAAAATATTTTGGGGAAAAGGAAAAGTGTATTTTTGGAAGAGTTTAATAGTCAGAGAAGCAGTGAAGATTTTTAAAGATAAACTATTCATGGGCATTGAAATTTCAACAAAGTTTCTTGTAGATTAAAAAAACCTGTTATCTTCAAATTTCTGTTCAGAAATCTTTCAAAAATAATATTCAGTGTGAGTTGGAAATCTAAGATACACATTTTTTGAGATATACATTTATTTTAAAATATAAAACAAAAACTCCTCTTAAAATCAATTGTGTCAAATTTCTCTTTGTAAAAGTCAGTGTTAGGAATTACATTCTCATGTGACATCTTTTTTTATTACCTATCTTTTAGACGTATAACCAAACTGAACTATATCACATGAATCTGAAAAGAGACCTCAAACTATTGAGTATCACCCAAATATGTCTATACTACTTTCAAAAACAAAATATGGCAATTTTGATGCAGAAAGTTAGCTACCAAGGTAATAGATAAGGAAGCGGGTGGGAGAGAGATGAGCCCAAGCCAATTTAACATTATCTACCTAAACAGAGATGAAATGCTATAATCTTAAAAAATATGTGTGTCTTATAAGAATTCCTCCTAAAAAAGAAACAAGAAGGTGAATTTTGCCGAAACCGGTTTGGCTCAGTGGATAGAGCGTCGGTCTGCGGACTGAAGGGTCCCAGGTTCGATTCCGGTCAAGGGCATGTACCTTGGTTGCGGGCACATCCCCAATAGGGGGTGTGCAAGAGGCAGCTAATCAATGTTTCTCTCTCATCGATGTTTCTAACTCTCTATCCCTCTCTCTTCCTCTCTGTAAAAAATCAATAAAATATATTTTTAAAAAATTTTAAAAGAAGGTGAATTTTACACTGTATGTAAAGTTATGTTCTTGATACATAATAAGGAGCTTCTTATCAGATTCCTTCTACTGGTAAATATACTCAAATCTTCACTGAAATGGAAAACTACCACTCAAAAGAAATAGAGAAATAAAGCCCTCAGCTTTAAGAGACCCCAGAAGTTAAACAGCTTGGCCAAAGTGACATGGAAGCTAATAGCAAAGGTGGGAGCTGTGATGATTAACTGGCAGTCACATGGCTTAACTGGGTAATCCAGAGGAAAGTTATGAGCCAGATTGCTAAATTTTTTTGTGTGTGATATACTAAGGTTCAAATATTTTAGAGTGAGAGATTGCACACAATCCTATTTTGGTTCAGATCAATAGTTGGGATTATATGGCTGCAATGCATAGCTGCTATGTATAGGTATGAAATATCAGCCTCGTTTTAGGAGTTGAGAAAAATGCACAAGATACTCTGATGCTTTTCACTATTAAATAAATATTCTTTTGTTGTTGTTGTTAATCCTCACTCGAGGATATTTTTTCCATTGATTTTTAGAGAGAGTGGAAGGAAGGGGGAAAGACAGAGAGAATAATCGATGTGAAAGAGACACATCAATTGGTTGCCTCCCGCACACACCCTGACCAGGGCTGGGGAATCAAGCCTGTAACCAAGGTACATGCCCTTGACCAGAATCGAGCCTGGAACCCTTCAGTCTGCAGGCCAACGCTCTATCCACTGTGCCAAACCAGCTATGGCTTAAATGAATATTCTTGATTGCTGGTTCCACAACAGGCTACACACCAGGTCTGGCTGAGGAGCTTACACACGCACGCACACCTTATCCCAGACCTGCTAAATTAAATATTAAATACTCTAGGAATGGTGCCTGGAACTTGAATTTTTATAACAAGTTTCCCAGGTGATTCTTATACTGTAGCCAGCCCAGCATCAGTACAGACCCATGTATTGGACCACTCTTCCAGATAGTAATAACACAACAGAACATTTTGGAAACAATTTAGTTCTATTTCTAAGCATTTGTAAAGTTTTTCCTTTTGGAGGAAATTGCCATTATGTGATATACAAAATCTTGACTTCAACCAATGGGAAATAATGTGAGCAAATTTCCTTAAGAAATAAAATAACCTTTATTGTTTGTTTTAGAAGCAATATGTTGAGCAAATGGACAAGCAAATATCTAGAGAAATACCATACATCAACTAGTGGCTTAAACATTTGAAAGAAAAACATGAGAAGTATTTACATGGACCAGTTTCTTTATATAAATGCTAACACATGAAAAACACTCAGAACCATCTAGAGTGTTAGACCATCAAGGTGTAAACCCAGTAAAGCAAATGAAACTACAAAAGGTACAAAGAGCATGTGGCTGTAGGAAATAAACCATATATAAACTGGCCCACGTAAGATACAAAAATATTCAATGAAGTCAGATTTTCTAGAAAACAGTGTTAATGAGAGATTTTCATATGAACCAGATATATAATTAAATGTAGAAACTTTTAGAAACATTAACAGCATTAAGCCAGTGCCACCCACTTACGCTTTAATCTCTTTTTTAAAAAAAGCTGCTTTGTTTTGACTCATTAGAAACATCTAAGACCTCTGTTCTTATAAGCATTATCCATTCTTTTAAGGTTAACAATCTTACACTAACATACTATTTAAATAAAAAATATTTTTAAAAATCAGATCTATATTTTGTCTTTTATAAGTGCCTTAAGCTGACAATGCAGCTCATTGTAGCTTTAAGAGAGGGGTTGAACAGGAATCTGATTCTAAGCCAGTAAGAATTTCAGGCTACTCTAAACAGAGAGCAAATTTAATTGGGAAAAAATATTCAGCACTCCAATATAACTCGAAAGATAGTTATAGATATATACATGCTAACAGGCAATTGCTTGTGTGTGTTTGTGCATGTGTTTTTAGTTATACTACCAAATTAATTCAACATCAATAATACTTCGGAACCCAGATATCTCATTTTCCAGTGAACAGGGGTATACAATCTCCTACCCCCCCCCCCAAAAAAAAACCTCAGGCACCTTTGGTATATGGCTGTATATTAACAATTTCTAAGTATTTGCTCAGCCATTCCAATAAAAAACACCTAGAAACAGCAAGAAAGACTTGATATGTTAACTATGAAGCTGAAATGTTTTGCTTTCTCATATAAACATTAGGTGGTTCATGGCAGATGGACAACTGGTGCATCTCCCCAGAGGATAAAACTGAACACAAAATACATGAATTAATAATGATTCTACCATAATGAACAATAATAATGTAAGTTTTGATTATCATATAACCATTTAAATAGGAAAGCCAAATTAGTAAATGTTGTAGCAATCACTGTAAACTGGAAACAAAGAACAACTCTTTAAAAACAACAACAACATTTTAATGGAGAGGACCGAGACTTTTGGGTTAGGTGCAAGTTACTTTATAGGTGTAAGTGTCCTTCTTTATCTAGGTTCTAGGACATTCTGGCATTTCTTCTTTAAGGAAAAGAAAAGATAAAAATGGAATAAAAGATATTACTACCATCAAGGATACTGGAAGTCTAAAGAGAAGTCTACATTAACTTTAGCTCTGCAGGTAGAGACCAATTTACAGGTAAAATGGCAAAGGCCCGAAATTGGCACTGCCTAGCAATTATCTCTAAAGCACCTAGAAAATTAAAATGCCCAGCGGGAATAGTCTTGTATCTTGCAATTTAAAAGATTGAAATATTCAGGGTTTTTTTTTTTTTTCAGAAGGGATTAAACAATAAACTTAACACCTATTCTAAAATTTCAAAAGCTTTGCATCTTTTGTCATTACAGCCACATTAAATACAAATGTATTCAAAAAGCATTAGGAAAGCAGTCATTGCTAAGAACATAATATTAGACTGTTAAATCTACTGGCATATCTATTAGGTCAAATGCAGCTAAGTTAACCTGCAAACAAAATCACAGAAAAAAATGCAAAAGGAGCAAGTACAAATCCACTGTAGAATGTACTGTCTCAATTCAATCACATGCAAGAAAACAAATCTCTTTTAAAACCTGTTTTTCCTAAACTGTATATTTCTAGTCAGAATGACTAAAGTAAAAACACTGAAACACTAATTGAAGCCAATAAAATAGAACCTATAATCCAGGTGATTTTGCACATGCCTTTGGCTGTAGAAACAACAGATTTAATGCCTTGGTTAGGAAAACCAAATTCACATGACCAATTTGTAGTTTATAGTTTGGGGGTGTTTATATTTATTTAAGTACAAAACCCCCCATACCACTGGTTCTAAGATCAGAACTAAAGTAAATATACCTTAAATTGAATAGTATTGCATGTTGGAACTTGTACTTGCTTTATTACTTTGGAACAGAGATCACATATGCATTAGTGTTACAGAGTCTGATATCCAGCATAACTTTTTCTTCTGCCAATTAGGTAAGCAATCACTATAACGATAATCAAGCCTGAAAGACCAGCACCAACTATAATTGGTATTAGAATGGTGTCATCATCCAGCGAACACTCCTGGGCTGTAGGTGAGAAAAAGTGTGTAACAAATAATGAGTATAATAAAAAAAAAGAATGTCCAAAAGTAAAAGATGTTGATTCAAAAGTCAGAAGTGCTCTTACAAGTTCAACTTTAAGTAATTAAGACAGGAATATTTTAAAGATAAAGCTACAGAATATTATAGATTGCTCTAGAATTAAAATCCTAAAACTCATTTGTTCTTTCATTCGTATGTTTGTACATATATTAATATATATGAATACATATATATTCGAATTTATGAGTAAATGCATACATGAGTACATGTTTCTTTATTTATATGCAAAATCCTTTCCAAAACAGGAGTATTACTTTATTTTAAATGAAGCAAGCTAATCTAGCCCATTTTACATGGCCAGATGAGCCTCTTGGTGGTAGAGTGAATATCTTTTGGGAGACTGGGACCAGATCAGGATGGTTTAATCATGGGATTAGGATGGCCAGACTAGCTCTGGAATCCTTTAGACAGAGAACGGCAAACTAGGCCATGGGCCCAATTTGGCCCAAGAGCTAAAAATGGCTTTTAAACATTTTTAAATAGTTTAAAAGAAACAAAAAAGAATATTTTGAGACATGAGAATTACATGAAATTCAAATTTCAGTATCCACAAATAAAGTTTTATTGGAATACAGGCACACTCATTTGGTTATTGCCTGTGGCTGTTCTCATGCTACAATAGCAGAGCTGCCTAGTTGTGAGAAAGACCATATGGCCTTCAAAACTTAAACATTTACTGTCTGGGCCTTTATAGAAAAGTATACAGATCCCTGACTTAGAGTACATGATTTTAGTGGCTGCAAAAGTCAAGAAACTGGGACCTTTTACTACTTTGAGTGTGTCTGTTACGCTTATCATACATTTATCAATCTGGTCAGGATTGGCAGTCCATAGAATATTTTTTCTATTCCTAGGGAGTAGTCTGATCCAGTAAAATCCAATCAACACTCTTTTACCTTACTACAAGTCTATTTCTTTCTCCTATATAGTCAAGTATTACCAGTGCATTGTATTTATAGGCACCCACAGTCAAAAGCATAGCCCAACAAATTGGTGATGTATTTATTATCAACACAGGAATTGGCAAAATCAGATTAAAGTTGTTCATATGGAAAAATACAAAATAATAATACAAGAATAAACTGTTTCGTGTACTCATAGTATAGACCTATTTTGCCTACCCTTATATTAAATGTTGTATACTCCTTTGGGTGACATTTTAAATTCTATGTACATAAAAAGCAAAGTTTCAAATTAGAGAATTTATAGAGCTCATCTCTATTACAGCTGACTAGATATACAGGCTTGAGCTGATATTATACTGCAAATAATTTTAAATTCTAACACAAATCTGGACCTAAAATTAAGGTAATAATGTAGAGGAGCTAGATAAAGACTCAAGAAGAAAATTATTAAAGGATCAAAATAATTGAAGTAAAAAAGAAAAACAAACAAAAGGGAAAATAAATGTTTTTAAAAATTTTAAAGTGTGATTAACCTCTCTTGTCACAAGAATGGTAGTAGGGTGAAGAACCCAATTTACTGTGACCTAACCAAGTCAGGCTAGGTATTCAGCACTACTGCAAAAGTAGCTGAATGGCTCAAAGCATATTGATTTTTAAACACAGCTTCTACATTTCTTTCTAAACCAGGGGTGGGGAACCTTTTTTCTGCCAAGGGCCAGATGGATATTTATAACATCCGTGGGCCATACAAAATTATCAACTTAAAAATGAGCCTACTATATTTGGTAAAACATTTATTTAATTCACCCTAATGCCTTGGCAGGGCCAGACCAAATGATTTAGTGGGCCTTATACGGCCCACGGGCTGAATGTTCCCCACTCCTGTTCTAAACCATGGAATTAATTGTTAAAAATGCTGTGAGTGACTGGATAGCTGTGCTCAGCAGAGCTGAAATCCACAAACCAACAATTTTAAGTAAATGGTTTAAAAGGTCAAGTCAATTAAGGAATTTTATGTACTTTTTCCTTCATGCAAATTTTAATCTTGTAATGCCAAATGCATCTTTCATACTCATATAAACACTGTAATGAGCCGCTTACAAAGGTTTCATTAAAAATCTGATAAACACTATCATAAGGACTGAGAAGATCTTCAAAAAGGCTCATTCACACTGGCACATGCTTTTTAAATTCTCCAGATCATTCTGGCTGGCCAAAGCATAGTTCCTGATATTTGAGGCTTTGCTACCACAATCTTTTGTCTCAACAAAATCTGACCAAACTGCTTTTATTCAAGTATGAAAATGTTTCCAGCTAGTAGATGGCCCCAAGGCAGATGCCAGATGCTCAAAGCTGCTGCCAAGTGCCATCCTTCTCACAAACTAAAACCTGGGGGAAGCGTCCCCACCTTAAGTAAAGCTCATGTGAAGCTTTTAGCTTTAAGAAGTTGGTTGCAAATGGTTTTCAGATCACACGAAAATCTACGTTGAGCAAAATGATGAGCCAAATATAGAGTGATACAACTTACTCAAGGCTTTGAGAACTCTACAATGGAGTCGAGAGGGGAGTTTATATTTCTCTAGTTCAATGCTTAAGTTTCCATGACTCAAAGGAAAAATCAACATAAGACTATCAATTATTAATAAAACTGGTTTGACTCTTACCTGTAGAATACTTTCCTTCTATCACATTGAAAGGCTGAACCCTTAGATAAAAGGTATTTATCTGAAATGCTCCAGACACTGAAACCGTCTGCTCTTTGTTGCACATATAAGAACTTCCCAGGGGGGCATCCCAGTAGCTAAGATTGTTATTTGCAATGCTGAAAACTTTAAAGAAAAAAAATGTTAGTAACTTCTTATGCTATTAACATAAAAAGTGAGACTGTCCTCAGGATTTTTCAGTGAAGTATAAGAGCTTGGGATACAAGGTCTACCTAAAAAAAGCAATTCTTCCCATCACTAGGTTCCCTATCTCCCCTTTTTTCTAAATTTAAGTATAGTTGGTATACAATATTATATTAGTTTCATGTGTACAATACAATGATTCAACGTTTTGTACCTTACAATATAATCAACTCACTAATTCTAGTCATTATCTGTCACTGTTCCCTGCTTTTTCTATAGATGTTTCTATAGTCTAAAAATCAGTTACATCCTTAACTATTACCCACCATGATTTGAAAATATGGTATACTGCAAAAGATAGACTACTATAGTGCTAAGTTACTGATTTTAAGTTGTAGTCAAAGTATGATTTTTCACACAAAATCTGTCCCACTGGATAAGGCACTATTTGGTAACAAGACAATTATGGTTTCTATTCCTTCAGTGTCACACACACTCTTTACCCCGAGGCCAATATTTTGCTTACCAGAGCCATTAACCAAATACATGCTGACATTCACTTCCTTCAGATAGAATCGGTTTTCATTTTTCTATTTAAAAAAATGAGTTTGCAGTTAATCAACACATTATAAGGACTGTTTCATATCAGAGAATTTACAGAGCTCATCTCTATTACAGCTGACTATATATACAGGCTGGAACTAATATTACACTGCAAATAATTTTACAGGTAGTTACTTTCTACAGAATAAAAGCAATCTAATACCATTACCCAAAAGATAAAACTATGAATTAGACCTTTATTCAACAGAAAGTATTCTACAGGTCTAATTGCTGTGCTCAGCAGAGCTGTAATCCCCTGGGGGTCTTGGAATGTTTCAGTGGGTATTGGAATTTAATATTAGAATAAATTGTAACTAAGTAGAGAATACAAAACAGGACAGAAACCCTTTCCCTCTGCATTTTGTTTCCAATTTTTGGACCAGAGATATAGTATATGGTTCTCAGACACTCCACAATTAATTTCCTCCATTTTATTCCTCCTGTCACTTGCTAAGCCCTCCCCACCTCTAGCTTGGATCATAATTGCCTCTAACTGAGCTCTCTGCCTTTCAGCCTCTCAAGCTCAAGCTTTCCTTCTCTGCTATTATTTTTCTGAAGCACTCATCTGATTAGTCAGTCATTCCAATTATGTCAGTGCTTAGTATGTACAAGGTAACATATTGAAGTGCTCCAGGGAGCTAGCAAAATGAACCAGATTTGAATCCTGTGCCCTCCAACCCCCGTTTGCAATCTGCCAGGGAAGATAAATACAGTAGTCCCCCATTATCCAGAATTGCTTTCTGCAGTTTCACTTTCCATGATTTTAGTTGTTCATGGTCAACCACAGTACACAAATCTTAATTGGAAAATTCCAGATATTTGTAGAGAGAGAAACCAAATTCACATAACTTGTATTACAGTATATTGTTCTAATTGTTCTATTTTATTATTTATTGTTACTCTCTTACTGTGGCAAATTTATAAATTAAATTTATCATCAGTATGCATGCATAGTAGAAAACACAGTATATACAGGGTGTGGTACTATCTGTGGTTTTAAACATCCCCTGGGGGTCTTGGAATGTTTCAGTGAGTCTTGGAATTTAATTTATATTCACTGGTCATATATGTACTATAACAGAGGAATGATTTGAATATTAGAAAAGGAAATATTTTTTTTGTAAACCTTTCTAAAACATAATTAGACTAGAGGCCTGGTGCATGAAATTCATGCATGGGGCTAGGGGGTGTCCCTCAGCCCAGCCTGCACCCTCTCCAATCTGGGACCCCTTGAGGGATCCCGATCGGGCCTAAACGGGAAGTTGGACATCCCTCTCACAATCTGGGACTGCTGGCTCCCAACCACTCGCCTGCCTGCCTGATTGTCCCTAACCACTTAAGCCTGCCAGCCTGATCACCCCTTAATCACTCCCCTGCCAGCCTGATTGACACCTAACTGCTCCCCTGCTGGCCCGATTGCCCATAACTGCCCTCCCCAGCTGGCCTGGTCACCCCTAATTGCCCTCCCCTGCCAGCCTGGGTGCCCCCAACTGCCCTCTCCTGCTGGCCTGGTAACCCCTAACTGCCCTCCCTTGCCATCCTAGTCACCCCTAACTGCCCTCCCCTGCCAGCCTGGTCGGCCCCAACTGCCTTCCCCTGATCCCCCCCAGCTGTCCTCCTCTGCTGGCCTGGTCACCCCCAACATCCCTCCCCTGCTGGCCTGGTCACCCCCAACTGCCCTCCCCTGCAGACCTGATCCTCCCCAACTGCCCTCCCCTACAGGCCTGGTCGCCTCCAACTGCCCTCCTCTGCTGGCCTGGTCACCCCTAACTGCCCTCCCCTACAGGCCATCTTGTGGCAGCCATCTTGTGTCCACATGGGGGCGACCATTTTGTGTGTTGGAGTGACGGTCAATTTGCATATTACTTTTTTATTAGATAGGATATAACCCTCAATTATTCAGCATATATTCCATAGAGAAAAAAGGTTTTAGGTTCAAGAAACCAAGTTCAGATATTAAACAATTAACAGACCTAAATTCATATATATACTGTATATAAATGAGCATATTACAAAAAGAAAGTGATTAAGTTATGAAAATAAAAAGGAGAAAAATTACTTCCAACTAAGGGAGGAGCAA
Source organism: Eptesicus fuscus (assembly GCF_027574615.1). Taxonomy (NCBI): domain Eukaryota; kingdom Metazoa; phylum Chordata; class Mammalia; order Chiroptera; family Vespertilionidae; genus Eptesicus; species Eptesicus fuscus. Next base: position 122,719,710 of record NC_072473.1, on the reverse strand, counting down.
AAGTAATGCAAGCTTAGGGATGGGCCATTTGAATTGGGTAGGATTCAATTAGAAAAGAAACAGAAAAGGGTATTCAAGAAGGCAACAACATGAGTAAAGGTAGAAAATAAGTGCAATCATGCCCTAGCTGGTGTGGCTCAGTGGATAGAGCGTCAGTCTGGGGACTGAAGGGTCCCGGGTTTGACTTTGGTCAACAGCACATGCTCAGGTTGTGGGCTCAGTCCCCAGTGAGGGGCATGCAGGAGGCAGCCGATCAGTGATTCTGTCTCATCATTGATGTTTCTATCTCTCCCTCTCCCTTCCTCTTTGAAATCAATAAAAATATATTTAAAAAAAATAAGTGTAAACACAAGTATACTAGCATCTGAGAACTTACTAAGTGCCAAGCACTGTTCTTAAAACTTTACATATGAAGCTTCATTGAATAATTACACCACCTCATTTTGAGATGGGATAATCAAAGTGAAGAGATGTTAAGTAACTTTCCCAGAGGCTATATGGTTAGTAGTCAGTGTGCTGGGATTTGAATCCAGGAAGTCTGGCTGCAGAGCCTATGTGCGGATTACTACCTATCTCCTACCTCACTGGATTGTGTACAGAAAACAAGGTGAGGAAAGCATGAGATTCATGAAGAGGGAATGAAGGAAACAAAGCTGGATTGCAGGTTACATTGCACAGTTTTGGGGAGGGAGGCTAGAACTATCTTGCCAGGAATTTAGATGTTATCTTACTGGCAAAACAGAACCACTGAAGGTTTCTGAGGAAGAGATGTACTTCAAGAAGATTAGCTGATGCAGAACATTGAGGGAGGGGAGGAAAAAGAGGGATTAATTAAGGAGACTGAATAGTCCAGGTATGAAGTAATGGAAACTGGAATCAGGGCAAAAGCAGTAGGGAATGAAAACAAGGGGACAGACTCAGAAATTTCAGAAGGAAGCATAAAGGAATACTTGACGACCTCCTTACATCTCTCCTCTGCTTAGGCTATGTCCTGGCTCAGCATTCAAGGCTCACCACAATTTGTCCCAACGACTCTTCCATATTTATCTTTTACTAAACATGCTACATGCCCTTGACTGGGTTACTTTATCCAGAGATAACCTGTACTTTTGTACTCACTCCCCTTGTGTACAAATATGACCCATCCTTGAAGGTCCAGCTCAAATGTCATCTATTCCATTAAGCTTTCCTGACTCACCAACAGCCAGAATTAACCACTCTAGCCTCTGTACTCCCATAGCACCTTGTCTTTTCGTCTGGTCTAACACTCATCTCACTTTGTATGTACCTTCTACAGTACTCTATTGCCCACAGAACCAAGTTCAAAAGTCTCAGCATGGCATTCAAGGCCTCCCACGAAACAATAATTATTTGTCCATTTCTATCTTTACCACTAAATTGTGGGCACCTTAAGAATATATGCCTTCTTTGTATCCCACCATAGCATCCTGCAAATAATACACTGGAATTCAATAAATTCTCCTTTGAAAGCGTCTATCATGAAGGTGAGATGGGCCCCACTGAACTTTAGTGACATTACAGGTGTTTCCTGAATTTTCAAGGTGCCTGTAGCATGGTTAAAATACAACTATTCTGGATTGCACTTTAAAATAGTCTGCTAGGCAAATTAAATATTGTAATTATTAAATATTTTCCCATGAGAGTCAGAAGAAACCATGGTCCTTTTACCATATATAGGACCTTACCATATATAGAAAGATCAAACTCAATCACTCAAAAGGGAATAAACCTAAAATATGAATTTCCTCATTCTTAGTGACTATAGTATAATCACCATGCAACTTTAAAAGATAATGTGTCACCTGGCTGGTGTGGCTCAGTGGCTGAGTGTAGACCCATGAACCAGGAGGTCATGGTTTGATTCCAGATCAGGGTACATGCCTGAGTTTCAGGCTCGATCCCCAGTGTGGGGCATGCAGGAGGCAGCCAATCAACAATTCTCTCTCATCATTGATGTTTCTATCTCTATCTCTCTCTCCCTCTCCCTTCCTCACTCTGAAATCAATAGAAATATATTTATAAAATTAAAAGAGGATGTGTCTAGGGAGGCCTGCTCTTACCACACTGAAAAGGACAAGTGTAACTAAATGGTTTCAATAGTAATTCACTGATCACATATGTAGTATAACAGAGGAATAATTTGAATGTTAGAAAAGGGAAGATTTTTGTAAACCTTTCTAAATTGTAATTGTCTAATATAATCCTAAATTTCTTGGCATTATATTCCATAGAGAAAAAAAGGTTTTAGATTCAATAAACCAAGTTCAGATATAAAACAAATAGTAACAGACTAATTTTTTCTATATCAGACGTCGAGGCTATTTTCCCATCCCTTAGATACACACACCCCCCTCCAAAAATTGTGGGGATAATAATTGCTTCGGAAAAGGTGAAAATAAAGGTTCCTGATGATTCATTTATGCTAGCAAGAAGTAGAGAATGTGTGTAACTTGGAACTTTCTGTTTAAGGTTCAGCCCTTGATACAAATATGAACAAAAACCTGAATGCTGCCATTATAAACTGTCTTGATTTAATGAATTAATGCATGTAAAGTACTTATACAGAGCCTTATAGATATCAATTACTCAATAAATGTAGCTGTTATTACTGGTACTATTACAAACAGTATAGCTTCCAAAATGCCTAAAATATTATAGTACACAAACATGAGAGTTTTCTAACCAATTATAAAGTAGTATGGATATTACTTTATCATATATATATATATATACATATATATATATACACATACACATACACACACACACACACACACACACACACACACACTAGCGGCCCAGTGCATGAATTTGTGCATGGGTGGGGTCCCTCAGTCTGCCTGGCGATCAGGGCCAATCAGGGCCATCTCGCCCAGTCCTGATCAGGCCGATCGGGCCACCGGCCAGGGGGAGGGACCACAGGAGGTTGGCCAGCCATGGGAGGTTGGCTGTGGGAGCACACTGACCACCAGGGGGCAGCTCCTGCATTGAGCATCTGCCCCCTGGTGGTCAGTGCAAATCATTGCTACCAGCCGGTCGTTTGGTCGTCTGTCCTAAGGGTACTTAGGCTTTTATATACATAGATAATTATAAGTATACATGTACATATATATATATATACACACACATACACATACATATGTATATATACTTTTTATATATGGCGAGATTAGACAGTTGTTTTTTTAAATATATTTTTATTGATTTCAGAGAGGAAGAGAGATAGAAACATTAATTATGAGAGAGAATCATTGATCAGCTACCTCCTGCATGCCCCCTATTGTGATCAAGCCCACAACCTGGGCATATGTCCTGACCAGGAATCGAACCAGTGACCTCCTGGTTCATAGGTCGATACTCAAACACTGAGCCACACTGGCTGGGCTAGACAATTTTTCTGATGTGGGTTAATTCATGCTCCTACCCTAAGATCTATATAAATGCAGAATAGCCACAATTGGTGAACAATGTAAGAGTCCAGCCACAGACCATTGAGGTGACCCTGAGGGATTAACAGGAATCAATGGACTACACTCTATAATTAAGTAGTGTTGAAATGGAAAATAGAGCTAAATATCTCCCCCACACACACACATACACACATACACACACACACACACACACACACACACACACACCTATTTATACTTTCAGATGTCTTTCTGAGAGAATAAGTCTAATTTTAGAAAAATCTATTACTCACCACAGCAAAGACAAAGTCAAGATAGTTAATGTTGCTGCCGTTCAGCCTAAGTAGAGCAGTTTGAGAATGGCAGCTGCCAGTGAAGTCAGTTGTATTGGGTTTGATGTTAATAACTGTAACAACCTTTAAGGGAAGAAGTGGGGAGGAAGGTACAGATAAGCCAGAAATGTATACAACAAAACCTTATAATCTAATAAGACCAATTTTAGTGGAGAATAAAAAAATCCTTTTGTCTGGATACTTAAGTTTATGATGTCTTACTTTAAAACAAAGCTGGCACAGGCCCTCAAGCTGTAACTCAGATGACTTAAAAAAAAAAAAGAAAGAAAAACAAGAGGGAAGCTTCCTTAGTAAGGAGCCAAATGAAAATACACATAATTTATGGAGCAAGAGCTGTCTGGCTTGTTTAAGTCATGGGTCTCTGGAAATGGGATTTGTTTGTTGGTACACCCTCTGTAGGCTCAGTGGAACACTGCAACTAGAAGTGCCATGCTGTATGTGGACATATCTGTATGATTCCAGTCATCAAATAGCAGGAGAAATAGATAGCTACACTGTTCCCATACATCAACCTATAGTGCATGTTTTCAATAAAAGTGTGAAGGAGTTATATTTAAACTGACTGAAATAATGATCAGCTCTGATATTGCCTGATCTACTGATGGCAAATGGAATGTAAACCCAGAGTCCTTTAAACTGCTAGGTTTCCCACTGCCTGATATAACACCTCGAGAGCGACATTAACTCTTCATGGTTATAATAACTCCAAACTCATCAAAACTCAGAGTCAACATCAAATCTCCATTTAAAATGCCGTCATTCCAGTAACACTACTCTTGAGCTGAATGTAGGATACACTATTTGAAAGGAGATGCAAATAGAATGTAGCCATAAAAATAAACAACCATACATTATCTTGAGTGATGTCTATAGACAACTATACCTTATCTTGAGTCATGTTCAGCTGCAGCCCCATGGTAGCCAGAAGACAAGTACCATTAGTATTATTAACTGAATAGGATCCAATCTCTGGTTTTTCCTTTTGAGCAGGTGTTGTAGTAGGAGATGGTAAAGTTGTGGGAGCAATGGGCACGACAGTGGTTGAAGTTTTATCTTTATCACACAGAAACTCTAAAACAAACAAAGGAAAAAATAAACTAAAGTAGACTTTTTCTTAACTCATAAGGCCTAGGAAGAGCAAACTATTTATCATACTAGAAGTCCAAAAGAAGGGGAGGGAAAAGCTTGATTGATATTTTAAAATAAATGAGTCAGGTTTCTCAAACTGCTGCTTCATATGCAGACAATCTCTGAGAGTTATGACACCGCAGACAGGCTCGACACACAAATGCTTTATCTACTCAAACATGGCCGGCTGCACATCCATCATTTCAGACCCTTAAGTCCCTTTATTCCCCAAAACTTCACTGCCTCTTATGTGAAAATCAGAGATTTAAGTTTGAAAACATTTTGCTCCAATGTAGGCCTGCCCCCTTCTCTCCCATATACAACCACTATAAAGAAGGATAGTGTTTACCAGAAGAAAGTTTACAAATTATTGAAGGATTTAAATACAAATGAACTTTTTCTTTTTGTTACCCCTATAGCAAATCATAGGCATTTCAACCTCTTTTTAGGAAGTGTTGGTAGTTTCCCAGAAGTGATGAATAAGAAAGTGTTACATTTCCATAAAGTTATATGAAAAATATAAAACCAATTTATAAAATTCAAGATTAGAACTCAGACATATAATTTCTATGCTTTGGACTTGCATCATCAAAATCGAAAGAGCTGAGGATCAAATACTATTTGAGGATTTGATCAAACAAAGACTAGATTGTAGTGGCTGAAAACACTATGAATAAAGCATTTTAATATACCATTCCAGCCCGGCCGGCATGGCTCAATGGTTGAACATCAACCTATGAAATAGGAAGTCATGGTTCGATTCCTAGTCAGGGGACATGCCCGGGTTGCAGGCTCGATCCCCAGTGGGGGGGGGGGGGGGTGCAGGAGGCAGCCGATTACTGAGTCTCTCTCATCATTGATGTTTCTATCTCTCTCTCCCTCTCTGAAATCAAGAAAAAAATATTTTAAAAATACCATTCCACAAGAGGTACATTATAAATTTAAAATAAACAAATTCCATAAGAATTGTTATTATTTATAAAAATTTTACAGTCCAGTGTAAACTATGAATAAATCTTAGTATATGCTTGCTTGCAGGTAACAACTTCAACAAAGCTACCTGGTATACTCATCTTAATTTAGGACCCAAGTACAGAAACATATACTTTAAGTAGTCACCTTTTGTGCTCACTGTGCCATTTTGGACAAAAGCTTGTACATGAACATCCCAATAGTGCTGGACAACATCTTTCTTTCCTAAAGTCAATATACTATTGCATCTAAAGATCTCATCCAATGGAATTCTGACTGCCACAGGTTCATGAACAGTAACATTTTCTGTTAAAAAAAAAAAAGAAGATTAACAATAGCTGTTTTCAGAAAGATAGGAAAAAAAGTGATAATATAAATATACATTACACTTTCTTCTCTTCTGCCTGCCCCACCCCATCTCCAAAGTGACCAAGAACATGACATCTTCAGGGAACAACACATTGGCTATGGCTTAAACACAGGGTGTAAGAGAAAGGGGGGTTAGGAAGGGAAGACAAGCTACAGGTGGTCACACTCTGAAGTATCTCATCTGATTTAAGGACATGTTAGTGGGGCTTTATTTTTTAGCAATGGGAGGTCAGTTCCAGTTTTTAAAGCTGGAAATAACTAACACATAACACATGTATAATTTATTTTGAAGGAAATAGCAAAAGTATAGAGGATAGGCAGGGGAGAAAAATGTTAGGGAAAGTAATTTAAGAGGGAAACCACTTAGAAGGCTGATGACATGGTCAAGGAAAAAGCAAGGAGGGGTACGCGAAAAACTACAGGACACTAAAAAAAGAGATAGAGGAAGAATTAAACAGATGGAAGAACATACTGTGTTCATGGATTGGTAGAATCAACATCATCAAAATGTCCATACTACCCAAAGCAATCTATAGATTCAATGCACTCCCCATTAAAATACCAATGGCATATTTCACAGACCTAGAACGAACTTTCCAAAAATTCATCTGGAATTAAAAAAAAAGACCCCGAATACCTGCAGCAATCTTGAGAAAGAAGAACAATGTAGGTGGGATCTCAATACCAGATATCAAGCTGTATTACAAAGCCACTGTTCTCAAAACAGCCTGGTACTGGCACAAGAAGAGACATATAGATCAATGGAATAGAATAGAGAACTCAGAAATTGACCCAAACCACTATGCTCAATTAATATTCGACAAAGGAGGCATGAACATACAATGGAGTCAAGACAGTCTCTTCAATAAATGGTGTTGGGAAAATTGGACAGATACATGCAAAAAAAATGAAACTAGACCATCAAATTACACCACACACAAAAATAAACTCAAAATGGATAAAGGACTTAAACATAAGATGGGAAACCATAAAATACTAGAGGAATCCACAGGCAGCGAAATCTCAGACATATGCCGAAGCAATTTCTTCACTGATACTGCTCCTAGGGCAATGGAAACTAAAGAGAAAATAAACAAATGGGACTACATCAAAATAAAAAGCTTTTTCAAAGCAAAAGAAACCATCAACAAAACAACAAGAAAGCCCACTGCATGGGAGAACATATTTGCCAATGTTATCACCGATAAGGGTTTAATCTCCAACATTTACAGGGAACTCATACAACTTAACAAAAGGAAGATAAACAACCCAATCAAAAACTGGGCAAATGACCTAAATAGATACTTTTCGAAAGAAGACAGAAGGAAGGCCAAGAGGCATATGAAAACATGCTCAAAGTTACTAATTATCCGAGAGATGCAAATCAAAATGAAATGAGGTACCATCTCACACCTGTCAGAATGGCTATCATAAACAAATCAACAAACGACAAGTGCTGGTGAGGATGCGGAGAAAAAGGAACCCTCGTGCACTGCTGGTGGGAATGCAGACTGGTGCAGCCACTGTGTAGAACAGTATGGAGTATCCTCAAAAAACTAAAAATGGAACTCCCATTTGACCCAGTGATCCCACTTCTAGGAATATATCCCAAGAAACTAGAAACACCAATCAGAAAGGATATATGCACCCGTAGGTTCAGAGTGGCACAATTTACCATAGCTAAGATTTGGAAACAGCTTAAGTGCCCATCAGTAGATGAGTGGATTGAAAAAATGTGGTACATCTACACAATGGAATACTATGCTGTGGTAAAAAAGAAGGAATTCTTACCATTTGCAACAGCATGGATGGAACTGGAGAGTATTATGCTAAATGAAATAAGCCAGTCAGATAAAGATAAATATCACATGATCTCACTCATTTATGGAATATAATGAACAACATAAACTGATGAAAAAAAAAACAGATCCAGAGTCAGAGTAGCATCGATCAGACCATCAAACCTCAGAGGGAAGGTAGGGGAGGGTGGAGGTAAGGAGGAGAGATCAACCAAAGGACTTGTATGCATGCATATAAGCCTAACCAATGGACACAGACAACAGGGAGGTGAGGGCATGAGTGGGGGGGGGTTGGGGGGTAATGGGGGGAGATAAGGACACATATGTAATACCTTAATCAATGAAATTTTTTTAAAGCAACGAGGGGGATGCCTAAACTAAGATGGTGAGAGGAAGAGAGCAAAGAGGCAAGGCTGAAAACATATATCTCAGGTACAATCAACAGGACAGTGACTAAAATGGAAGAGAGATGCACTGATCAGGGATTTTATAGTAAATCCTTATTTTTGTGCTACTATCGCAAAATAAGTTATAGTAACTATATGAATTTTTGGAACCTCTTCTTGGATAGAATTCAAAGACTATTTCATTTCATGAAATCTTCAGAATGTGAAAGCAGTAAGTTATAGCCATTCTGTACATAGTATTTATTATACTTCCTATAGTAAAACTTCAAAAGACTGTGATCACACTTATCCACCCAAAAGGCTTAGTTTCTTTTGGAGAAGCAGTAAGGGAGGAAGGTACTATTCAAGGTCCATAATATAGGCTGCTTTCTGTGTCTCTCCATCATATAGCTAGGCAGCCAGTTAATGCTGCCTTGGCGCCCTCTAATGGCCAAAAAATTTTTTTTTACCAATAAACTAGAACATTTTTCTCCAAAATTTTTACCCTTAAAGTAAGTGAACAGCTACATGAACTCGCTGTATTTAGACCTCAAAAAACAAATGAATACAAGCCTAACCAATGGACACAGACAACAGGGGGTAAGGGCATGAGTGGGGGGATGGGGGGAAATGGGGAGATAAGGACACATATGTAATGCCTTAATCAATAAAGAAATTTTTAAAAACACACAAATGAGTGAAAAAATAAGTTGTAGAAATATTGAATTATACTATAAAACTATCATTTTAAAACTATGTATTGTTTATGAACATATATATTGACATGTGTATTAGTCAAGAATGAACAAATAGACAGGAAGGCTATACTCCAAATTCATGAGAGTGGTTACCTCTCAGGAGGCAGAGAGGAAAATGGCTCTAGAGCAGTAGTTCTCAACCTTTCTAATGCCGCGACCCTTTAATACAGTTCCTCATGTTGTGGTGACCCCCAGCTATAAAATTATTTTTGTTGCTACTTCATAACTGTGATTTTGCTACTGTTAATGAATCGTAATGTAAATATCTGTGTTTTCCGATGGTCTTAGGCGACCCTGCTAGCGGTTCTCAACCTGTGGGTCACAGGTTGAGAACTGCTGCTGTAGAGAGTGGGTACAAAGGAAACCTCAAGTGTATTTGTAAGATTTTATTTCTTTAGCCCAGCCAGCGTGGCTCAGTGGATGAGCGTCAACCTATGAACCAGGCAGTCACAATTCAATTCCTGGTCAGGGCACATGCCTGTATTGTGGGCTCAATCCCCAGTGTGGGGTGTGCAGGAGGCAGCCGATCAATGATTCTCTCTCATCATTGATGTTTCTATCTCTCTTTCCCTCTCCCTTCTTCTCTGAAATCAATGGGAAGGTCAATGGGGAAAAAAAAGAAGATATATGTACTACTATATGTAATACTTTAAACAATAAAAAAAGGAAAAAAAGAAAAATATGTATTTAAAAATAAAATTAAAAGATAAGATAAATGTGAAAAACAATGGCATTTACTAATTCTGGATAATGGGTACATGTGGGCTTGTTATATTATTCTTGGTACTTTTCTATATTTTAATCAAGAAAAAAATTTTTTAAAGAGAACAGCAATTTCTAAGTCACTTCAATTGTCAAAAGTCTAAAAAGAAAACACAAAATTATTTCAAAAACCATCAACAGTCCATTTAAGGAAGCCCTTTTAAATTCCAAATAGTTTCAAATATTACAGATACTAGTAATAAAAAAAAATCTGCATTCTCCTTATTTAAAATAAAAGCTGGGTGAAATAGGTGTTAACTTTGAGAGTCCAAAGTTTTCCCATCAAATCTGTCAGATTAAACCCCGCCTCCTTTTCTTGCCACCCATTTGGTCCAGGCACTCATCACATCATACCTTAATTACTATAATAGCCTTTGAAGCTGGCTTCTCTGCATACAGTCTCCTCACTTCCAAATTAATCCTGCAGAACATTCTTTATAAACTAGTAGTCCCTGCTTTTGTTATATCACTCTCCTGGTAAAAACCTAAAATAGTTCCCCAGTGCCTACCTCATCAAGCTAAATGCCTTTCCTTGGCTTCCAAGGCTCCCTATAATTTAGACCCACTGCCACCTAGCCAACTTGATTTTCTTGCTGCTACACACACAGCCTCTATTTTAATCAGGCAGCTCTCCAATTACTGCTGCACACACTATGCTTCCCCCTGCTGGAAATACTCTGCTCAAAATTCCCTGCTTACTCAAATTCTACACTAACAGAGTTTCAGCTCAGGTCCTACTTTTCACTTCAACACACACTGACCTCTCCTTTCTCTGTGCTCTTTCTTAATCAGGGCCCCTTATGAGAACACTTTAAATCTGGCCTCTTAACTGCAGGCATGCACAGATGGGCTCAGGGAGTATGTACAATATGCAAAAGTCACTCTATATTTTGAGAGAGGGGGTCTAGAGCTTCTCTCACATTATCAGAAAAGGTTTATGAGCCCTCCAGCCTCCCAAGCACAAACAACTTCACACAGATCTCAATGCTTTCTAATTTTCCCATATAACTTGAAAAAATAATTTCACTTTGTCTCTCCAATTAGTGTTTAAGCTCCTTGAAAGTGAGGGGCAAATCTTATACTAGCTCTGAAATACAATGTAGGGCACAAAACTAAATATATACAATATCTCATAACAAATTTGCTTTAATTATCCCCTCAAACTAAGAGATTAGTAAAAAAGAAAACTAGGATTTGATTTCCAAATCTCAGTATGCGATAACTCCCATTTTATATGAGCACATTCACTTCTGGGTCCTTAAAATATGATCTTTTGATATCCATATATCCAACTGAGTCATTTATCTCCAGGTCTAGGCAACTGAGGTCTCTGTATCTATTTCTGGGGTCAGAATGAAATAATACTGGTGAGAAATGCTAAGCACTACAAACATCATGTTAACTCAACCTCAACAGAGGGGGAAGAAAGGAGAGAATTATATCCCTAACACAATGGAAACCTCCATTATCCATGCCTTCAAAACATTTTAATACACATTTTAGTTCTAGTAGTTACAATGGTGACCTAATTGCCAATGCTTTCTCCAAGTTCATTTTGACCTGATATTGTCTCAAAATAGCAGCAAATGTTGACTCCAGTCATTTTACCTTTAACTAATCATCATTTATTTTTGGCAAAATCCTATTGAAATGTTAAAAAGATTTGCAGATAAATCATTTCTGCTGCTCTTAGATTACTGAACTTGTACACATTTAAAATAGTTATTAATAAAGGATTTGTTCATTGATTCAACATTTACTGCGTGCCCATTGAATGAAATAAATAGTAATAGTTAAGTGTGTAGCTCAATAGACTTTGGTTCAAAAAACAGATCACCCACTTACTAGCCTGTGTGATGTTTGGGAAAGTAATTTAATATCATCAAGCCTCATTCCTTTTACCTGTAAAGTTGGGAAAATAGCTACTTCTCAGGCTTATTGGGAAGGATTAAGGTATTATCTGGGTCTATTTGCTATGATAAAGCATAGCAAATATCAATTTTGTGTTGAACATGGGTGTACATGGGTGTGGAAGGATACAAAAGCATAGTTTCCAGTCTAGTTAGGAAGACATACATGCATAAGCATAATTTTTAAATTATTCACATTTTTTATTATTAATGAACAGCAAGAGAACATAACAAATCCAATTATTAAGGTTACCTTTCTTTTTAGCATCAGGAAATGTTGTGCTATCATTAGTGTTATAGGAAAATGAGATACTTTCAATTAAATAAGTAGACACCTCCTTTGTAAAATACGCAGTCCAGGAAAAAACAGATCCAAATTGCACCTCAATTTTGGGACCAATCTGATCATCACCACAGATGCTTCCATTATATGTTGCATTGCCAAGGTCTGAAATGGTTACAGTTTTCTAAAAGAAAAAGAAGTTTGATTTATGGATGATTAGATAAAGAAAATGTGGTACATACATACAATGGAATACTACTCAACCATAAAAAGATGAAATATTGCCATTTGCAACAATATGGATAGGTTTTGAGAGTATTATGCTAAGATGAAAAAGGACAAAAACCATAAGCTTTCACTCATATATGAAATATAAAATAAAAAGCAATAAACTAACAAAACAAACAAAAACAAGCTCATGGATACAGACTACAAGGGAAAGAGAGGTAGGGAGAGCAAAATAGGTAAAGGGGGTCAAATATAAGGTAATGGAAAGTAGATTGAGTGTTGAGCATACAATGCAATATACAGATGATGTATTATAATTTTGTACACCTGACAATTACATGTTATTTACCAATAAACCACAATAAATTTAATCTATACTAATAAAAGCCTAGGTGGTCCTCGCACCCTCACATGACGCCCTCACATCATCACAAAGTGGCCACCACAAGATGGCCAGCAGGGGAGGGCAGTTGGGGGTGATCGGGCCTGCAGGGGGGGGCAGTTAGGGGCGACCAGGCTGGCAGAGGAGAGCAGTTGGGGGCAACCGAGCCTGCAGGGGAGGGTAGTTGCAGGCAATAGGGCCGGCAGGGGAGGGCAGTTAGGCGTTGATCAGGCCTGCAAGGGAGGGCAGTTGGGGCAATCAGGCTGGCAGGCAGGCGAGCAGTTAGGAGCCAGCAGTCCCAGATTGTGAGAGGGATGTCCGACTGCTGAGGGGTCCCAGATTGGAGAGGGTGCAGGCCGGGCTGAGGGACACCCCCCACCCAGTGCATGAATTTTTTGCACTGGGCCTCTAGTAGTTATATAAACAAACAAACAAGATGAAGTTGAAATAAAAAAGAAGTTTGTAAGGAACAAACAGATAGTAGTGAGCATCAAGCATTTTCACAGGATGTGTCACTTCAGTCTACATTACACATCCCCCATGGCTAGGTTGCCCTTTGCCTGATTTGCTGTATAAACCAGTCTCAGATTCCTCAGCTACACACCAGTCTTCTGGACAAATGACTATGTCTGAAAGGAAAAGGAAAAGTAGCCTGAATTTCTGTTCTTAAGTTGATTTTTTAAAAATCAGGTTGTAAGCAGGCAAGACCTTAACTAAAAGAAAATAAAAAGGCAAAGGGATTGAGAAGTACTGCCAAAAAGCGAGATTTTTAATAGCAAGCTATTTTAAAAGGGACAAGCTTTGATGTTAATACATGTTAAAAACATTACAGAAGTAGTTAGAACACCATAGAGTCTTCAGATCATTTGCCCTTAAGCAACTCCAAAAACACTTCAAAGAACCAATTAAAATATTCCTTCCAACACTGACCAGAATATATTCAAGGATACAAGTTTTTTAAAAAACCCACAGAATTTAAGTCAGTTAACATATGAAATCTTATTTGTATAAATGAATGTAAAGGATAAAAAGAATAGAATTATATTCCTGCTATAAAACTCAAAGAAAAAGAAAAATACTTACATTAGTTTTGCTTGTAGTCTCATAGCCTATTGTGAAATTCATCCGCCATTTTGCATAAAGGCAAGTAGCATTTTTTGAATCCGTCAAATTAAGTTCTAATGCATAAGACGAGACAGCTCCTAAAAAGATTTAAAAAGAATAAAATTTTTAAATTGTACTACAAAAACATATATAAGAAGAAGCTCTATCCACCACTGAAGTTCAACCAGCTCTAAAATGAAATAAAGTATTTTTAATAGATATGGTATCTTGGTCATTGTTTTTCTTTTTATCTTTAGTGGAATGCTATTGATAAAGTTAGCATTTCTTCTTCCCGAAATAATGATTGCTTGACCTAGGATGTATAGATAATGTCACAGGTTGGTGACATTAATCTGTGCCTTGCTGGCTTTGTTTTAGCCAATTATAGTTAGCCTGTTCAGATTTTTGCCCTTTAGGATAAATGAAGTAAGGGAGAGGTTAGAAAGGGTATTAAACTCCTGCTTCTCTCAAACCAACTCAGGGAACTCTCTCTGCAAAAATAATGATAGATCTGATATTCAATGGTCTTGTTGCCTTAAAGTCTGTCAGAAACTACATGAACTATGACACCCGGATGTCTAGGCAAACTACTTTCTCTGATGTGAAGAGGTGGGATAACTCTTTCGATGCATGTCTACCATAGGAGCAAAGGAGCAGAGTTGAAAAGGTGATCTGATCCATAAGCAAAAAGTTATTTTTTATAAATGCAATAATGGTCCATCACTTTTTGTTTCACTTACAAATCCTATTCATTAGAAAGGCTGATAGATCCTTTGACACGGACTCAAAATCACTTCCTGCATTGTCAACCTGCTACCTCTTTAGGTAGAGAAACTATGCGGGAGACAGACAAACCCTTGAGTCTTTTCTGCTCATTTGAGTAAATCTACACTAAGCTAAATATATGGAGGATATTACCTATTACCCTGGAGAGACCGAGGACTCAAGGTACTATATGCCAGCAAACACACCAGCAGCTTCAATGATGGGTAACTATCTAAGGATTTTCTTCACTATTTCACACATCACCCAAGGGATGAGCTGTTTCCTCTTAAGATAGCTGCAGATCCTTTAATGATATCTGAGCAATCTAGCATAATCTACAAGTAGGAACTTGTAACAGACTATAGAGAATAAAGTCCTAAAAGGAATACTAAGAAGGCGTGCCTCGGCAACAGCTTACAAGCTGTACACAAAAGCCTCTCGTCAGGCTCCAGAGTCCAGGCTGCCTTGCCAAGCCTGAATATTGTGCTAAAGCTTGTGGTTACTGATAGTGCCTAAATGTACTGGCTAAGGCTCAAAAAGACCTGGTGAGGCCTAAGTAGGTTTTACAGCCATTCTTTTCTAAGTACAATATGGAATGGAGCTGTCATCACTGATCCAAGGCTACCCGGTAGTGGTGCTGAGAATTCCAGCTCGTAGTTTTTCTAATCAACTGGAGGCCTGCTTTTTATATGCAGCCTCTCTCAGTCTTGTTTAAAGGCCCTAGCTTGAACATATTCTCCTTGTATTTAAAGCATTCAAAACTATTAGAAATAACCAAGAGAAGCCTCATATGGATTAATTATATACACTTTAAAGATATTAGAGTAATAGAAAGAAAACAGCATCAAATAATAATAGTATCAATATGGGCCGAGGTGAAGCTTTACGAAGCAGAAGGTACAATTTGTAGTCCAAATTTTCCACTACATTATATTTACCACTACATTAAATGTGAGATCTGAGAAGCACTCTGAGCTCTGACACATTTGTTCTAGTCCCTTCACACCCTCTATTCCTGTGAGAGCTACTAGTATTCCTTCCGCAGAGCTTATTTCACTGTCTGGCCTCTATCTCCAACTGCACAGGGACTACTTTTACTAGTACTGAAAGACCTATTACCTCAAACTCAACAATTCCAAAATGAAAATTCATTCTTCTGTTTCCTCCAAACTAGCCCCCTTCTCACCCTCTCTAGCTCTGAATGAAAGGCGGTACCACATCAGGCTCAAAAGTAGAATTACCTTCTCCTTCATTTTCTTTGTTAAGTCCTATTGATTTTTTCCCCCTTCAAATGCTCTCTTAAATCCAGTCTTTGTCTTTTATTTCTACTCGAAATCCACCACCCATTCCCTAAATTACTAGACACCTCCTAGCTGCTGCTCCTAGAAGTGTTGCCAGATTAATGGTCCTTGAATACCTCTTCCTCTCAGGACACATTCTTGTTCACAAACTTTTATTGGCTCTGAAATTCCCATATTAAATTTGAATTCCTCTGCCTGGCTTTCAAATTAATCCTTAATCTTTCCCACCCTACTCCTTCACAACTTTTTTCTAGCCATTTTCCCAGAACACACCCTTTGACCTGGTTAAACTTGTTCCACTGGACCCAAATGCTATGTTGTATTCAATCTCTACCCCTAGACACTGTACCTAACATTTGAAATTTACTTTCTTCTACTGACCTAAATGTTCACTTCAAGAAAGATTTCACTTTGAAACACCCCTTCCACTGCTACCTCCTCCTCTCCCTTCCCCTCCCCTCCTCCCCGTCTCCCTCCTCCTTCTTCTCCTTCCTCTCCTCCTCCTCCTCCTCCTCCTCCTTCTTTTACAACTTCCTACGTTAAAAGCTAAAAATGTCAGATATTTGCTTTCCCAAGCCTCCCTTGCAGCAAGAATGGGATCTTGTGCTAGGCTCCACCTAACAAAGGCATCCACACCAGAATTTGTATAGGAGCCAGGAATGGAACTGTCTCCCTCAGGTAGAAGTAGCTACAGCAGAATTAAGCTCCAGGGAACAAGGCAGGCAGAGCTGGTAGTGGCAGTGGCCAGGGGTACAAGCTTCAGTTCAATGCTTGGCAGTGGAAATGAAGTTCAAGAACATGATTTGGGATACTGAATCAGACTTTGGGATATGTAGCCAAGACCTCCAGTAATTCTGCATTACTTAATATGCATATTTTATAAAGGAAAATTGTATTGATGTGCAACACACATATGGAAAAGTATGCAGCATAACATATGGAAGGGAAAAGTACGCATGACCAGCTGGTGTGGCTCAGTGGTTGAGCATTGACCCTTGAACCAGGAGGTCACTGTTTGATTCCTGGTCAGGGCATATGCCTGGGTTATGGGCTCAATCCCAGTGTGGGGCATGCAGGAGACAGCCTAACAATGATACTCTCTCATCATTGACCCCCCAGAATTTCTAACTCTCTCTCCCTCTCCCTTTCTCTATGAAATATATAGTATATATCCTATATAATAAAAGCCTAATATGCTAAGTGTTCGGTCGTCCAGTCAGCTGTTCAACCAATGAAAGCATGATATGCTAATGATATGCTAAGGCTGCTCAACCACTTGCTATGATGTGCACTGACCACCAGGAGGCAGACGCTTCCACCAGTAGGTTAGCTGGCTGCTGGGGTCCAGCAGATTGGGACTGAGCAAGATGGGCCAGACACACGCTGGAGCCCTCCCGGGTCCCTCCCCAGGTCTGATCGTGCACTGGTGGGGTTTCTCGGCCTGGCCTGTGCCCTCTCACATTTGGCCCGATGGCAGAATGACCGGTCGCTATGAGGCGCACTGACCACCAGGGGGAAGACACTCAACACAGGAGCTGTCCCCTGGTGGTCAGTGCACTCCCACAGAGGGAGCGCTGCTCAGCCAGAAGCCAGGCTCATGGCTGACGAGCTTAGTGCTAAGGATGCTTATGGGGGAGCAGGCCTAAGCCATCAGTCGGACATCCCCCGAGTGCTCCCAGACTGCAAGAGGGTGCAGGCCGGGCTGAGGGACCCCCCCCCCTGAGTGCACGAATTTCATGCACTGAGCCTCTAGTATATAAATAAAAGTATGTATAACATTAAGTATACAGCTCAAAGATTTTTCACAAACTGAACCCACCTGTGTCAAGAAACAGAATATTCCAGTACTCTCACAGTTCTCTCTGTTCCTCCTTCCAGTTACCATTTCCTTCCCAAGGGTAATCATTATCCACTATCCTGACTTCTAACAGGAGAAATTAGTTTTGCCTGTTTTTCAACTTGATATAAATAGAATCATTCTATGCTCTTTCATGTCTGGCTTCTTCCACTCAATATGTTTGTGAGGTTCATTCCAGTTGTGTGTAACTACAGTTTGTCCATTCTCACTCTGTATGTATAGTTTTCTATCATTGGGTGACTACTCTACTACTCATCTATGCTACTGTTGATGGGCATTTGCATAATTTCGTTTGGTTCTATTACAAATGAACACATCAGTAAACCCATGTGTATGTGCATCTATTGGGTATGGGGGTCAAAGGGTATGCATATACCCAGATATCTTTTTAATAAATTCCTTTTCTGCTTAAAATCAATTGGATTTTATTTATGTTGCTTACAATTAAAGAACCTAGACTGATATGCTATCCATTTTTCCAGCAGCCATTTTCTCCACAAAGATTTCCTTGATTATAAACGCCCTGGAGGAGCAGTCACGGTGCACATCCCCAAATTTCAATATATCACATACTATCCTGAATTATTCAGTTATTTTATGTCTGCAAATTCTGTCTTCCTTATTGTCATAAGCTCCAAAAACTGTTTTCAACTATCACTTCCCAACAAACTGATGTGCTATGGTAAATTATAGCATGCAACAAGTAATTTGTTAACTAATAAAAAAATACCAAAGTCTATGACTGAACGATATATATGAATTCAAGATTTCTTTTGATAATGTCTCTACAATTCCTTTGAATTCCAATATAGTCCTTTAATCAAATGATCATATCTATGCCACAGCCCCTAGGAGTGTATCTTTTATATGAATGTCATCCATCATGGGTGTCATGGTGGTGGGGACTATGTCTATTACCTTTATTCTATCTCCTATCATTCCTAGTAATGCTGAATATATATTAGATTCTCAATAAAAACTGATTGATTATATCAAGGTACAAATACACTGCAATAAGGACCTGAAATATAGCTTAATCTAATTATAGGAAGGCCAATCTTTTAGCTCTTCCAAATCATGAACCCAACCTGTCAGTTTTCTAGATGCTCCTTCAAACCCCATGTCAGTTTCCTCAACAAATTTTGACATAAATTCCGGGCTAGGAATAATGCTTTTCTCATAAGGTATGTTTATAGTTGAAATATTTATACTTTGGTAAAAAATCTCCAGCATTTTCCATCCTGATTTCGGTGTTTGATTTTAGACCAACCAAACCATTTTTGTTTAAAGGCTTTATGCCATTAAAAAACCACAGCTGACTATATCCTCGAGTATGTCATTATAGAGCTGAGAGTTCATTCTCCAAAGAAAAGAAAAGGCAGTCCTCAAAATCAATTTTCTCAAATTCAAATATCCTCTCTAATTTGTTCTTAAAGAGATCTGTATAGGTTCTTTTAGAAAGCAGAAGTTATTTCTCAAAGCATAAGATACTGCAAAAAAAAAAATGGCTACGTTTTTACAAGTCTATTTGACCCAATGTAGCTGAAAAATATGCATTTGTAAAGAAGATGGGGTGGGTGGGAACATAATACTGGTAGTAAAACAAACAATGATCTAAGAGGCAATATTATGAGGTGCTTAAGAGCCCCATCCCTGGACTTGAAGAACTAGAATTCAAATCAGGCCATCCAATTTACTAGCTGTGAGACACTGGGTAAGTTAACCTTGCGAAGAATTGTAGTGTGCATATTTCTCTAATAGGTTCTTCAAAAGCATATAAAACCCTCAGAGCTAAGAGAACTTTGCCAAGCAAGTTAGAGGTTCCAGCTTACAAGCTTCCCTTCTAGTAAACACAGCACCTAAAGGAACCCTTCCCAACTTTTAGGTTTATGTTTATTTTCATCATATTAAAGTTATAGATTCTTGTCCTCACACTCACCAATTCAAAATGATGTTGAGCAGAGTCTTAACAAAAGAACAGGACATAGGCATATACTACTTCTTTACTCTTTCTTTTCTATTCATAGATTTAAGGCAGATTAACTGTTCCTTATTTACAACTCCTCACTTATAATTTCTAATATAGGTACAATCATCACATTCAGTTGCTGATACTCTTGATTTCTGGTAAATCTCTTAAAAATAAAAGTAATAATATGATTGCAAGCTACAAAATAATTTAATGTTTTTAAGGTCACAGAGTGGGTAAGGAAATAAGATTCAACATTATCCAACTAGTGGAAAGTGCTTATTGCTGAGTGGTATCTGGCAGACCTCCAGAACTCTCTTGCAACATATAGCAGGATACCAACAAGTACTCATAAAGTATACTTTTTTTTTTATATTTTATTGATTTTTTACGGAGAGGAAGAGAGAGGGATAGAGAGCTAGAAACATCGATGACAGAGAAACATCGATCAGCTGCCTCCCGCACACCCCCCACTGGGGATGTGCCCGCAACCACGGTACATGCCCTTGACCGGAATCGAACCCGGGACCCCTGAGTCCGCAGGCCAACGCTCTATCCACTGAGCCAAACCGGCTTTGGCTAAAGTATACTTTTGGATAGGAGATCTCTGATCACTGTAATACAAAATTATGACCAGAATGCTTTTGTTACTACATGAGGGAAAGTAGCCTTCCTGCACCAATGGATCACTTAAGTCAGACATAGTACTGTGAAACAAACCTTGATCATAAATTCCACCCAAGGATACAGAGGAAGAAAGCTGCACCCATATGAAATATTTGAATATCTACAATCCTATCAGATGTGATAACCAATGATAGCCTGTCCTTTCAAGTCACACTAATATAGCTAGAATAATTTTTAGCAGAACCTTGAAATCAAAGTTATCAGTTTAACCAAATGTGGTTAGGCTACAGAAAAATCTCAATGCTTACATTCTCTTTTAGCTCACCCACAAAAGGAGAGAAGTTGGTTCTTTGTTAAAACCATAAGCTCCTTCTCACCAGACTTCCTTGCTCTTCATGTTAACCTTCACTACTATGTAGGTATATATGAAGGGGTACAGGTAAGATACTAGCATTGTTATATGGGATTATACTTTAGTATATAGGTTTATAATTATCTGTAGTGCTTAGCATTAATCTCGATGATCTCAATTCAAAGACACACAAAAACAACTTCTTTCAAAACGTAATTTAAGGTTCAAGAGGAATAAGAAGACCAAGTTGGTCTAGTTCACCATCATATCCCCAGTGCCCATCAATGAGTACCCTCAACAAAAATTTACGGAGAGTTAAATGTGTACCAAGCCCTGTGCTAGGTAGACACAGGGAAATAACTGTACATAAGATAGTCTCCACTCTCTGAAATGAACACCACTGGTACTGTTAGGGGAAAAAGAGTGGAAAATAGGCTAGCGTAATGAACTAAGAATTTGGGAAAGTCAAGATTTACTCCTGTTCCTCCAGATGCTCACCTGGCTGATCTTCCAACACTCAGGTCTCTGCTCAAATGTCAACAATGAAAGGCCTTCTGACTCCATTACCCACCCCTATCATCTGCTCATTCCTTTTCCACATTACCTGCTGCATTTTCTTCACACTGCCTGGCACTCTCTGAAATTCTATTATTTACATGTTGGATTGTCTTCTGCCACTAAAATGTAAGCTTCCCAAGAGCTGGGACCTCATCTGTCTTTCCCTTTGCACTATCTATACCTTTCACCTAGTATAGCGGCTGGTACAAAATAGGCATTCAAGAAACATTTGTGGAAAGGAGGGGCTCCAACCAGTGAAACACACACTCAGGGTATTTCTATGAGGTTTTTCCCTCCCAGAAAAGCTTCAACCCTATAAAAACCAGAAGTCACTAGCTATAAGAATCAAAACCCACAAAATTCTGAAATCTCTGATGTCACATGACGGGAACACAGTTAGGCAATGATGCTAGGAAAGGATTTTCATTTAGTACTCTCTTTATAATGTTGCTATATAGCTCTTCTCCAGAAAGTGCTCTAGTCAGTTACAATTCAAATAAATATCAGCATATTTAACTCTGTGGAAAAGGCCAATAGACTCGAAGAATTCTTTTCTGCACTTCCTCTAAAGCAGCTGTTTTTAAAAAGTAAAGTTACTGGTGAAGCTGGGATAGAGTTATAAAGTCACAAAGTGGCACAGCTAAAACACTAATGCTAATGAGGCTATAAATTCAGAACAGATCATCCTTCACCACCCTCCTAGTACCCAGGAACAGCATAGGATCCATAACAGATACTTTACAAATATTTATTGAGTTTTCAAAAACTTATTCTTGGTAGCTATTTTGATATATAAAAGCAACATGCAAAATGCACCAAGCAACTGAAGACCTGCTAAAATTTCAAGAGACAAAACCACATGGAAGGAGTTAGTGCCACACTGAACCAACAGCTGTCAGGAAAAAGCAGCTGTATAGAATACATGGTTTCTACTTCATCCTGGTACCTTTTATTATTTTTTTTTTACCCTTTTTTAAATTTTATTTTATTGTTTAAAGTACCTTTTAAAAATCTGATCTGGGTACATTATTAACTTTTACTCCTTCAAATCCTGTTTTGAACTTGCAAGTGGAGGTAATCAATCTAGGAAATCTTCCCAGAGGGTGAATCTAGTTAGTCCCAATCAATAAATGGCAAACTAGCAGATGAGCTGATAGGTTCTTTTATGTTTCTTTTGCATGTTTATTTTCTGCAATGAGCAAGCATTGCTTTTGTAAAGTCAAAACAAAAGAGCATTCATTAAAAAAAAAAATGACATGAAAACCAATAAGTAAGACAACTATTTATTAGTTTCACTTTCTCTAAACAATAACAGTGTTATATTTGTGCAGATTCAATTGGCAGCGAATTACTGGTTAGCAGATGCTGTGGTTAGATGCGTTCTAGTCACTGATAAGGTGCTTTTCTGGTAAATAATCCTTTCTTAGGATCGCTCAGTTCTCAGTAGCATGAAAGCTTCAAACTGTGCTTGAGCAAAGACTCAACGACCCCCTTTCAGAAAGGCTACAGAAGAGTTTCCTGCACTTTGTGGACAGCTGGACTAGATCAGAGACTCACAAATGTTTCAGTGTCAAGACCCCCTTTACTGTCTTATCCACCGAGGATCTCAAAGAGCTTTTATGTGAGTTATATCTATAGGCATTTGCCATAGAATATAAAACTGAGAAGTAAAACAACATATCAGAGCCATCAGGGTGATGTCATCACTCATTATGTGGCTTCTGGAAAACTCCACTGAACACTGGTGAGAGGATGAGAGTGAAAATTACAAATAATATCTTAGCATTTTTCTGTAAATAGTTTTGATCTGACAGACTCCCAGCAAAGATCCTTGAGAATCACTACATCAGATAATCAAGAATCCTTTCAATGCTATGGATGTGGAGCAAGATTTCTCAGCTTTGGTACTACTGACATTTTGAGGTAGATAATTCTTTGTTTGGGGAGGGGGAGCTGTCTTGTGCATTGTAGGTTATTTAGAAGCATGCCTGGCCTCTAACCATTAGATGCTAAAAGCACTTCCCAGCTGTGACAACCAAAAATGTCTCCAGATATTGCCAATATCCCCTGATTGAGAATCCACTGTTCTAGGGGGCTGATTTTATTCTCCTGAAGTGTGAATTATAAGATGTGTACTCCTCACTCTCTTCTCAGGCCTCTAGTACATCGATTTCCTCTCCGCTCCCATCTGATCTGTCCCTTCAGTTTTTTGTTTCTTTTTTAATTAGGTCACAAACAGCAAGAGTCAGTGGGTAGCAACAAACAGGATGAAGCAGGTCAGGAAGAGACATTTTAGTCAAAGTTCACCTTTCAGGCATTAAACTGACTGCTTATGGGGGGGGAGGGGACACAATCAGCCAACATTTACCCAGCCATTCTGAGATGATGATATGTCTTTTTCACTCTCATCCTCTCACAGTGTTCAGTGGAGTTTTCCAGAAGCCACATAATGAGTGATAACAACCCAGTCCTTAGCAAGTTACCTACCCTCCTCCACCTTTTCCTCCTCCGAAAACCAAGTAATAGACCAGTTGTATGATACGGAAGAAGAAAACGAGCTTCTGAAAGCAAAGAAGCATACACTCTCAAAACCTTGGATCTGGAAGGTCCTTCCAATGGAAACATTTGAGGATTTAGGGGCTTGGAAAAGTAGCAAAACTAGTAGAAACTGACACCTTCAACACCTCCAAGTCAGATATTCACTCCTTATCGAAGTTCCCACTCATCCCTTTACTCTCCAAAGGTTGAGCCCGAGTTTTCTTGCCTGGAAATTGCCCAGCCACCTTAGGTCCCTTCCCCCTCAGAAATCCAACTACCAAAGTCAAATCCAGAATCATTCCTCATCTCTTTAGTCACCCTTCCACCAAAGCCCCCAACCCTCTCACTGTCCCTCAGAGTCCCTCAGAGTCAACTGTCATATCTGCCCCACTTCCCTCAAGTTCTTCACGCAGGCAGTCTTTTCCTTCCCCGATTTTCTCTCTCGCCCCTTACTTTTCCACCATCTTCAAAACTCTTCCCTGATCCTAGGAAGCCAGGGCTTTCCTAATAGTCTCTGCCACCCTAGAATCAGCACGTATCGACTTCCTAAGCTCATTCCTTCGTATTTTCCCCAAATGACTCTTCCTACCCCCATCCGCTTCACTCCTCGCTCTTTCCTACCTACTCTCTTGGCATCCAGCCCACCCTGATTACTTGCCCTTTCGTACTCTCACTGGCCCTTCTTCCTCCGCCATCCCTCCCGTCGGGTCCTGTCTAGGTCATTGCTTGTCACCTGAGGCAAGCGCCACCGCCCAGTGTCAGCTGTTCAGCCTCTCAACCCCCACCCCTGAGACCAGTTCGGCAAGTTGTGGCCTTTGAACTGGGCGCCCCGGGCCCAGGCGGGGCGGGTACTAAGCGGGAGGGCCCAACAACTCACCCAGAATGAGGCAGAGCAGAACGAACCCCGAGCCCGGCACCGGAGAAAGGCGGAAGCACACCATGATCCGGAAGAGCAGGCAGCAGCGAGAGCAGCAACACCACGGAAAAGGCTCGGGGAAGCGGAGGAAGACAGTTGCTGACCACCGACCACAGCGCGGTAAAAGCCGGGACTGGGAGCTTCGGCGCTGGTCATAAGACTAGGGGCGGGGCTTTTTCTTGCCTTCAGCCAATCTCTGCGCTTCAAAGCCGCGAAAAGGGTAGTGATGTAGGGCGGGTGGGCGGAACGACCACGCCCTGGCTTTTTGGTTCACGGTCATTCTTCCGTTCTTAAGAGATGTGCGCGGACGGCTTTATCTGAGGCGAAAGAGAAAGGATGAACTTTCGGGTGGTGTAGATGGTAGAGATTATTTCAGTTCCTATTCCTTGAACAAGAGAATAATTTTGCTGGAGTAAAAACGGTTGCTAGGCATCACAACATAATACATGCAAGAATCATATACGATGATTCTCCAAACACTGTTGTTACCTATGCAGTTCATGCTATTAAATGGGCAAGTGAGCTAGTGGGTAGTATGAAGTCACTGACCGCCAGAACAGGACCTGGTCTTGAAGTTCACTAAGTTACAACACCCTGTTTTTCAGAAAGGGAAATTCAACTCAGAAAGAGGAAGACTCTTCTTTAAATAGAGAGAGAAAGTGAGATAGAAATAAAATAGAAAGGGGGGAAAAACAAAGATCATCCATATACCTACTACCCAGAGACAGTGTTTATCTATCTATATCCATCCATCATCCTTCCAGTTGCTTTTCCCATGCATATATACATGTAAATATCCTTTAATGAATTCATACTAAACATACTATTTGGTATATTTAACAGTTGAACAGATGAAACCTACAATATTCAACAAATGAAAGCATTCAAAAGCTATAAAAATTTCCAATTGAAATAAAGTACTGCTTCTCAAATGTAAGTTTCCAAAAGAATCATCTGGGTATTTTTAATAACATACAGATTTCTGCACTTTATTCCCTCAGAGATTCTGAAATAGTAGGTCCTGTCTTTTTTTTTGTTTGTTTTTGTGTTTTGTTTATTTATTTATTTATATATATATTTTACCAAGAGCTGTTTCTCAATCCTGTTGGAATCACTTGTGGGGCTTTAAAACCAGAGGTGCCCCCTTGGTCCTGTCGCTTGAGATTCAAATTCGGTTGGTATAGAGTGGGGCCTGGGCATTGTATTTTTCTCAAAACTCCCCAAGGCAATATTAATGGGTCAGAGATTATCTCTAAGTGGCTCCAGCTTTATAATTCCAGGAATCTGTAAGAGTAAATGCTCTTTTATTTAAAATACTAGAGGCCCGGTGCATGAATTTGTGCACAGGTGGGGTCCGGCCAGCTGGCTGGACTGGATTGGGGCGATCGGGCAGGGTCAGCCAGGGGGACAGGATGTGGGAAGTTGGCCGGCCACCCAGCCCCTGATGGGGGGGGCGATTGGGGGCGGGGCCGGCTGGGGGAGGGGCCTCAGGCAGTTGGCCACCCAGCCCTGCCTCCTGATCAAACTCCCGGTCGAGGGGACAATTTGCATATTAGCCTTTTATTATATAGGATAAGGAAGCAAAGTGCCTCAATGAGTCAAAGATCTGGTTTAATAAATTGTTGCCCTTAACCTCTTGCAGATGTCATCAAATTAAAAAATGGAACACAGTAAGATAGATCAGCCTTTTATACTAAATCCACCATTGCAACCTTTTCCTCTGACAAAACAAATGCTGATTCCTTGACTGGGACAGGCATGTTCATGAGACAGAACAATGTTTTGGAAGTCATAGGTAAGTGATGGGTATTTTGTAAAAAAAGAAAATAGGCTAAAAATACTGAAAGCTTTGTTTGGTCTGAGCTTCTATACTTAGAGTTGTTTAATGTTCCCCCCCATCTCAAACCTTGTGAAAACTACTTACTTTTTTAAAAATATATATATATGTTTTTAGTGATTTCAGCGAGGACGGGAGAGGGGAGAGAAACATCAATGATGAGTGAGAATCATTGATCGGCTGCCTCCTGCATGCCCCCTCCTGGGGATTGAGCCCACAATACAGGTATGAGCCCTGACAGGGAACTGAACCATGACCTCCTGGTTATGGGTCGATGTTCAACCAACTGAGTCACACAGGCCAGCACTGAAAACTACCTACTTTTGTATGCACTGTCTTTCATTACCCCAGCCCAGTTGAAGGAGCTTTCCCCAGGCTCTTCTGCGGTACAGTCAAGCCTTTAGGACTAGGGTCGATGTTTCAGGAACTCTAGAAGATCCCTTCCAATCTGAGCTTCATATGTGTTGACTAGATTGTTGATAGTGCTGCATCAAGAGTGCTTTCATGTGCACTTCATCTCCTACCATACCTCACACCTCCCCAGTGGGCGAAATTCCTCAGCAAACACACACATGCACACACACATGCCCAGTTAGATTAAGAGTCTTTGGAACCCTTTGAGAGCTCATGATTCTTTGGCCAGGGAGCAGGGATCACTAGCAAACACTTCCTAAATGTCAAGACACTGAATGGTGTAGGAAATAATGAACTTATCACATTTGGTAAATGATAGACAATGAAATGCATAGGTCAGAGGAACAGAAAGTCTGTCCATCCAGCATTAGCAGAGCCAAACACTAAATACTGAAAATTACAGTGGAGAAATCTTAGTTATTTTATTATAAACTAGAGTCCCGATGCATGAAATTCATCCAAGAGTAGGCCTTCACAGCCCTGGCCGCCCTCACAACCCCAGCCACCCTTGCAGCCCCGGCTGCCTCAGTCCTCACAGCCCTGGCTTCGTCCGGAAGGTCGTCTGGATGGTCGTTCCACTGTTCAGCCCCTCGGTCGATTTGCATATTACCCTTTTATTATTATAGATGACAACACCCAGGAGAATGGGAAGCTGATGTTCAATACCCCCAACTGCCTGATGGCATGTAGGTTACAGGTAATAAAGGGCAAAAATCACAAGACACTTGTGTGTTAGGGGTTTGGGGTTGTACTGGGTGCTGATTGGTCAGAGGTGAGATAAAGGTGATAAATCATTTCTTCTGGTCTTGAGGATAGTTCTGAGGTCTGTTCCTGTGTCCTTCTGTCTGTTTTATTTGGAAAATAGCCAGGGTATCATTCCACCTGAGGGCCTGGAGCTGAAACATAACTTAGGTCAAGATGTTATCTTTAGCCTGCCAGAGGTCCAAACCTTGACACCATTAGTCAGGACTGAGTTCTATCTTTTGCTGCCTCCTGGGTTAATGATTTGGGGGCAGGAGGGAGGATAGATTTCTGAGGGGTATATATACATATACAGAGAGAGACATATGATTTCTAGAGCTATGATTTCAAGCTAAACTTAATCAATGTCATAAGGACCCTCAGTTTCATAGACAATGAAATGTGTGAGTCAGAGGAAGGAAATTAATAAAGATATAGAGATTTATCATTTTACAATTATAAATATGAATTAACTCAATGAATGAGTGGCCCTAAGTTGTTGGTGTCATCTACTTGCCATCTTAAGACTTTTTTATCTTCATTCTCTCTCTGCCATATTTCCTTTCTTGACTCATTCTTGTTTAGTTTCTTCTATACTCCTTTTACCTTTCTCCTTCTTTTTTTTTATTATTGATTTCAGAGATGAGGGGAGACAGAAAAAGAAAGAGGAACATCAGTGATAAGAGAGAGTCATTGATCAGCTGCCTCCTGCACACCCCACACTGGGGATATAGCCCACAACCCGGGCATGTGCTCTGACCGGGAATTGAACTGTGACTTCCTGGTTCATAGGTCAACATTCATCTACTGAGCCATGTCGGCCTGGTTCTCCTTCTAACATGTTCCCTTTTTCTAGATAATGCCTTCAAACTGTGGCAGTACGGTTATCACTCAACCCCAATGTAGAGGTCACAGTGAGCTCAAGGGGCTGCCAACCCTTGACCAAGAGCTCGCTGGGTGAATGGGGACATGTCATTTTGAATTATTAGTTTTCCCCAGGAGGATTCTTCTCAAATCCCCCTTCCCCACAACACCACCACCAAAGATCTAGTCTAACCTGCTAAAATGAAATGGTTCTCAACTTTGAGCATGCACCAAAATTACCAAGGGGCTTTTTAAAATACAGATTACTAGGCTCCGCTATGGAGTTTGAGCAAATCTGGGGTGGGCATGAGAATCTGCATTTCTAGCAATTTCTCAGATGATCCTGATGCTGCTGTTCTGGAAACCACACTGAGTAACCAGGCCCCAAACTCATATCCGTGCTTAACTGTCCTCTAGGGATGGGATTAAGAGGTGGGAGAGAAGGGACTTTTATTAATTTCTGCTGTATTTAAATTTTTACAGCAATTGGACTGTGTTTGTAATAATGATTTTTAAATTAATGGATACAAATAATTAAAAATTGAAATAATTTTCGCTAGCTGACGTGGTTCAGTGGTTGAACATCGACTTATAAACCAGGAGGCCACGATTTGGTTCCTGGTCAGGGCACATGCCTGGGTTGTGGGCTCACGGGGGTCCCCCCCCCATTTCCCCACACCACACCCCATGCAGGAGGTAGCTGATGTTTCAATCTTTCTTTCCCTCTCCCTTCCTCTCTGAAATCAGTAAAAAATTTAAAAATTTAAAAAGATTGAAATAATTTTAAAAGATATAAAATCTAAAGGAAATACCCTTTCCCCTCCCTTGGACCACAGTCCCACTCCTCAAAGTTATAACTGTTGCCTGACCTGCGTGGCTCAGTGGTTGAGTGTCATGGTTTGATTCCCAGTCAGGGCACATGTCTGGGCTGTGGGTGTGGGGCGTGCAGGAGACAGCTGATTAATGATTCTCTCTCATCACTGATGTTTCTATCCCTCTCTCCCTCTCCCTTCCTCTCTGAAATCAATAAAAAATATATTTAAAAAATAAATAAATAATAAAAAGAAAAAGAAAATTTGAAAAGCAATAACTAGCCGAAACCAGTTTGGCTCAGTGGATAGAGCGTCGGTCTGCGGACTGAGGGTCCCAGGTTCGATTCCAGTCAAGGGCATGTACCTTGGTTGCGGGCACATCCCCAGTAGGGGGTGTGCAGGAGGCGGCTGGTCGATGTTTCTCTCTCATCGATGTTTCTAGCTCTCTATCCCTCTCCCTTCCTCTCTGTAAAAAATCAATAAAATATTTTTTAAAAAAGCAATAACTAGGTGAGGTCATCACGTGGGCGGGCGGGGTCAGATGATTTGAACGAGAGGAAGACAGAACCGAAGCCGGGCTCGGCAGTGGACGTGGTTCCTCCGCGAGCCAAAGATGGCAGTTAACGTATATTCAACATCAGTCACCAGTGATAAGGTAAGTCGACATGACATGCTGGCCTGGATCAATGAGTCCCTGCAGTTGACTCTGACAAAGGTGGAACAGTTGTGCTCAGGGGCTGCCTATTGTCAGTTTATGGACATGCTGTTCCCTGGCTCCATTGCCTTGAAGAAAGTGAAATTTCAGGCTAAGCTAGAACATGAATACACCCAGAACTTCAAAATACTACAAGCAGGTTTTAAGAGGATGGGTGTTGACAAAATAATTCCTGTGGACAGATTAGTAAAAGGAAAATTCCAGGACAATTTTGAATTCGTGCAGTGGTTCAAGAAGTTTTTTGATGCAAACTATGATGGAAAAGACTATGACCCTGTAGCTGCCAGACAAGGTGAAGAAACTGCAGTGGCTCCCTCCCTTGTTGCTCCAGCTATGAACAAACCGAAGAAACCTCTCAGCTCTAGCAGTGCAGCTCCACAGAGGCCCATTGCTACACACACAACTACTGCAACCCCTTAGGCTGGCCCAGGTGTGCTGCGAAAGAATC
This sequence comes from Eptesicus fuscus, assembly GCF_027574615.1. Lineage (NCBI taxonomy): Eukaryota > Metazoa > Chordata > Mammalia > Chiroptera > Vespertilionidae > Eptesicus > Eptesicus fuscus. The sequence goes on along the minus strand of NC_072473.1, from coordinate 122,689,130 downwards.
CTGGTGTGGGCAATGGGGACCACGAAGTAACTGAACTGATGCAGCAGGTCAGCATATTGAAACTTACCCTCAAAGAATTGAAGAAAGAAAGAGATTTCTACTTTGGAAAGCTAAGGACCTTTAAATTGATTTGCCAAGAGAACTAGGGAGAAAGCAACCCTGTATTGCAGAGGATTGTGGGCATTCTCTATGCCGAAGATGAAGGCTTTGTGATACCTGATGAAGGGGGCCCATAGGAAGAACAAGAAGAATATTAACAGCTTAGGCCAGCACAGCAACATCCGAATTCTTCACTCCAAATCATGTGGTTAACTGTAAAATACTCCCTTTTATTATTTTTAGAGGACTCACTGTTTTCTTTTCATAAGCAAAAAGTACCTCTTCTTAAAGTGCACTTTGCAGAAGTTTCGCTCTTTTTTCAATAAGTTTGAGTTAGGAGGTTTTACCTTGTAGCAGAGCAGTATTAACATCTAGTTGGGTCACTTAGGGAACAGAGAGGCTGACCATGGGATCACCATATGGATGATGGTAACACTGATTGCTGGAGAAGGTGTTTTTATGTGATACGCTGAGGTGGATACCTCAGTAGCGAAATGTAAAGACTGATTTTAATTTTTTTAAATATATTTTATTGATTTTTTACAGAGAGAAGAGAGAGGGATAGAGAGTCAGAAACATCGATGAGAGAGAAACATCGATCAGCTGCCTCTTGCACACCCCCTACTGGGGATGTGCCCGCAACCAAGGTACATGCCCTTGACTGGAGTCGAACCTGGGACCCTTGAGTCCGCAGGTCGACGCTCTATCCACTGAGCCAAACCGGTTTTGGCCTGATTTTAATTTTAAGCTAATGTGAAATCATGGCAGAGAACGTTTTAATAAATGGATGCCTTGAGAGTATTTAAATTATGTTTGCATATTTTAAAATATAAATTTTAACCTGACAGGAGAGTTTGTGTGTTGCCCTTGTGTCTGGGAAGGAAGGGCCAGACCTTGGGACCTTTAGAACTTGCTGTTCACAGGTCTTGCAGGGCTGCTTGAATCTTCATAGGCTTAACCTTGGCCCAGAAGGAAAATTTAAAAAGTTGCTCTCTAAAGCCATTTGGTGTCCTTGACCAATTGCATCTCTGCTAAGAAACAAGAGGCATTGTTGGCTGAATGAATAGAGGGTATGTTTCAGCCCTAAGATATTTGAGTTGAATAGCTTGATATTCATTGAGCATTTCTCTGATGATTTTTCCAGTTACCCCTGAAATTTCTATGTATTGTGTTTTTGGGAAATGAGGTGTGTTTAGTTTTAAAATCTAACAACTGGGAGCATTATCTCAATTCATTGAGGTTCTGCTTCCCGGCATATGTCGACAGTTTGGCTCAAATAAACTCACTAAAATTCTTTAAAAAATAAATAAATAAAATCTAACAACTACTTTTGGGGACTTGTCCACATCTCTGGGATTTGAATGGGGGTTTGTGTCCCATTTTGCTGTCTTTTAAGTTTACACTTAACATGTTTTTCTGCATCCCTTGCCCACTGGGGACTCCTCTTTGGCTCCTTAAAGTTTGCTGCTTAGAGTGAAAGTTCAGCAGGCAGGTGATCATGCTGCAAGTTCTTTTTGGACTTCTGACAAAGGGAGTGATCAGTGAAGGCCATCGCTACCTTGAGATCTGCAAGGCTGGGTGTTTTTGGTACCTGCTGTCCACAGCCCTCCACTGTTATCAGAATACTTTGCCAGTGCACTAATCTCTTTGGAGATAAAATTTGTTAGGGTGCTACTAAATGTTAAGTTTCTTTTGCAGAAAATACAGTACCATGTCTGAATTAATTATTAATATTTAAACTATTTCATTCCTTAACACTCCTCATTTGCTTTGCCTACAGCCTATTCAGTTCCTTTTTTTGGCAGAATTCTGCAAAATGTGTGTTACCCACTTTTGAGCTTGTTCAGCCCCTGATGTGATTGTATTGATTTGTTGATGGTGGTAATTTGTCCTAAAATGTGTGTGAAAGCAGGTATTTTATAATAAACTAGAGGCCTGATGCACGAAAATTTGTGCAAGAGTAGACCTTCCTTCCCCCGGCTACCAGCACTGGCTTCCCTCCAGCACCTGGGACCCACGCTTCTCTCCTCTGGCTGCTGGCAGGTACCCAGGACCCGGGTTGCTTCCCTTCGGCCCCAGCTTTGTCAGGAAGAATATCCGGAAGATGTCTGGTCTAATTAGCATATTACCCTTTTATTATTATAGATTGTTGTATAAATTGTGAAATTCAGAGAGAAACCCTGATTCAGAGATTAACAATGCCAAAAATGCAAGTAACTAGCCATTATTCAAAAAACAGTGGTGCTATTTCTCTTTTGTGGCCTTTAAACTTTTGTTGCCCTAAAATTCCATTTTATTGGGAACCCATTTTCCACCTGGTCTTTCTTGACAGGGTTTTTTTCTTTTCTACTTTAAGCAGTTTCTAAATAAAATTCTGTATTTCAAGAAAAAAAAGCAATAACTGTTAACAGTCTCTTTTTTACATGCTTAGGTAAAAAATATGCATATATCTGCATACACACACACACACACACACACACACACACACACACACACACACACACTGAGTGGCCAGATTAGTATGATCTCTGAATGCATAATAATCTGGCCACTCAGTATATATTAGAGGCCCGGTGCATGAATTCGTGCATGGGTGGGGTCTGGCCAGCCTGGCCAAGGGGAGGGGACATGGGAGGTTGGCCGGCCTGCCTGCCGGTCGAACTCCTGGTCGATGGGACAATTTGCATATTAGCCTTTTATTATATAGGATTATAATAATCCAGAGATCATAATAATCTGGCCACTCAGTATATATATGTGTGTGTGTCTGTGTGTGTGTCTGTGTATGTATACTCTTTTTTTTTAATTAGACAAATGTGAGCCTGCTCTTCATATTGTTTAGTGACCTGCTTTTCTCACTTATTTACATATCTTGAAAATATTCCTTAAAAGTCATATGGCTTTACCTCATTCTTTTGGGTGGCTTTAATTATGTAGCTCTATCACAATTTATAAAAATACCACAAATATTCTTAAACCCCTGCTTCCTCAAATCCCTAGATTTGTCCGCAGCATAACCATGTGGTTAACATAGGGATTGCATGACAGCACACCACCATTAATATAGGGGACTTTTAATAAACCATTTGGATTTATGGCACTGATTTGAAAACCGGATACTTCCCATAAAATAAGCTTTGCTGGTGTGACCAGATCAAAGCAGGGGTCCTGTAGTTGGGATGCTGAAGTGGATTTTTGGAACCCATTCAGCCATTAGCTTGTCATGCAACCTTAGGACACTCACTTCCTGCTCTTTGTGCATCTGATCTCCCTCTCAGCACACACATGAAAACTATCCCGCCCTAGCTGGTTTGGCTCAGTGGAAAGAGTCCCAGGTTCGATTCCAGTCAAGGGCACGTGCCCAGGTTGTGGGCTCAATCCCCAGTAGGGGCCATGCAGGAAGCAGCCAATCAATGATTCTCTCTCATCACATATGTTTCTAACTCTCTCTCCCTCTCCCCTCCTTGCTGAAATCAATAAAAATATATTTTTAAAAAGACTCTCCATTGATCCCCCACCCACACTTGGAGGAGACAGAGACATAGTCAGCTGATGGCAAGCAGTTGCTTCTTCTAAGAGGAAGGAGTTAAAACACTAGTTGATCTCTGTGTGTATCACTTTAATCTTGTAGAGAGGGGCAGTACAATGTAGTAGTCACAAGCCAGGGCTCTGCCATTGGGCTATTTGGATTTGATTCCTGCCTCTACCACTTAATAATTGTGTGACCTCTGGGCCTTAGTTTTTTCATCCATGAATAAAGATGATAATAATTGTGCCTATCTTAAAGGATTATTGTAAGGATTAAATGAGGTGCCTGGAAAACACTAAAATGTAGTAAGAACTCAACAAATATTATCATTACTGTTATTATTAGTAATAATTGCAGTGTTCTCTTCTCTCCCTGTCAGTGTGTCACAAAGCTAAGGAAGTTCTCATTGGTGCTCACTGATTAAGAGAGGGCCATTGTGATTATTCAGCCATTAAAAAAAAGAATGAAATCTTATTTGTGGCAACATGGGTGAACCTAGAAGGTATTATGCTAAGTGAAATAAGTCAGTCCGAAAAAGAAATGCCATATGATCTCACTTATATGTGGAATCTAAAGAACAATATAAATGAACAAACAAAACAGAAACAGATTCAGAGATACAAAGAACAGACTGATGGCTGCCAGAGGAGAGGGGTTGGGGGACTGGGTGAAAAATGTGAAAGGATTGAGAAATACAGATTGTTTGTTACAAAATAGTCATGGGGATGTTAAATCAGTATAGAAAATATAGTCAATAATAGTGTGGAGGTGGGGTCAGAGTGGAGGGGGTCAATAGGGTAAAAGGGGGACATCTATAATACTGTCCACAATAAATATAAATTTAAAAATAATATTATAATTACTATATATGGTGCTAGGTGGGTATTGAAAATGTCAGGAGGATCACTTTGTGAAGTGTATGATTGTCTAACCACTATGCTGTACATCTGAAAGTAATACAAAATAATATTGAATGTAAACTGTAATTGAAAAAAATTAAAAATTTTTAAAAATAGATAGCTATTGCTATCCTTTATATTTTAACATTCTTTCTATATAAATGTAATATATGTCCAATGAAGAACATTTGAAAAACACTGCTAAGCACAATGAAAATAATTGAAATAACCTGTAGTTCTACTTCTGCCTAAAGCATTCTTTCTCCTTCCACCTCCTCCAACACCAGGCTGGCTTTTGCTTCTCCTTCAGGTGACATGACTTTTTCCAAAGAATCCTTCTTTAACAAGCCAAGGATGAAACTTGGGAGTTTTCACTTAATCCCTGGACTTCCCTCATCATGGCATTTATCATACTGTAATTGTATGTTCGCTGGGCCAGAACCCATAGCAGCCTATGAGCTTCTTTAAGATAGAGAACATGGCCACTAGTCTATTCTCATAGTAAGTGCTCAGTAAATGTTTATTGAATTAATAAATAAATGGCAGGTATAAAAATAGGTTCTAGCTTTCGGAGACTATATTACATAAGTACTGAGCTGGTGGGATGGCCTTCCCAGCAATTTTTCCCATCTGTCTCACAACAGAGAAAGTGGCAGGATATATGCCTTCTTTCCGCTAGACTTGCCAGCTGACCGTTGACACACTTCTGACTTCTGCTTCTACCACTTTCTCCTTGTCTATAATATATGTCTCTCTTTGACTCTCTCTTTCTGTGTCACCTCTCTCTCTCTCTCTCTCTCTACACACACACACACACACACACACACACACACACACACACACACACACGCGCGTATGCCAGCCTTACTTATCTCTCCATTGTAATCTGCACCTTCTCCTTCAACTCAATAGATTATGAAAGGAGAGTGATCCCAGGTCATTGTGACCCATGAAACTGAAGTGATGTGTTGCTTAGGAAATAATCATATTGTTCTCTTCCTTTGCATTAGTGGTTTAGAGGAGAGAGTTCAGATTCAGAAATCATTACCTACTCTTTATGACACTATTGATTATGACAATGACCTGACTCTACAGGTGTAACTGAGAAGGCTGCAGCATGCTCTTTGGCTTAAGATGGCAGCCATTTGCTGCAGACTCTCTTTTTTTTAATATATTTTATTGATTTTTTACAGAGAGGAAGGGAGAGGGATAGAGAGCCAGAAACATCGATGAGAGAGAAACATTGATCAGCTGCCTACTGCACGCCTTTCAGTCCGCAGGCCAACGCTCTATCCACTGACCCAAACCAGTTAGGGCCAGACTCTTCATCCTACCTAATAATAGACAAATATGCAAATTGACCGTACCTTCGCTATGCCCATGATTGGCCAGGAGGCGCGGGGGGGGGGGCGGACTCGGGGTGGCTGGGGTAGCTGATTGGGCCAGTGGGACGCTGAGCTGCGTCGCCAGCAGCGGCACGAGCTCAGCTTCTGCGCCATGGCTGTGCTGCGGCACAGAAGGGGCCTCTGGGGCAGCGAGCTGACTTCCCGCCATGCAGACCATCAAAAGCGGGGGAGCTGAATGCCTGAGCGGACAGGCACTCAGCTCCCCCGCAATCGAAAGCAAAAGTGTGGGAGCTGGGTGCCTGTCCGCTCAGGCAGCAGGCCTTTCAGAAGCCTCCACCGTGCCAGAGGCTTCTGAAAGGCCTGGTGCACCAGCGATCAAAAGGAAAGCATGGGAGCTGGATGCCTTTCCGCTCAGGCACCAGGCCTTTCAGAAGCCTCCGGCGCCTGGTGCACCAGTGGACAGGCACCCAGCTCCCCGTGATTGAAAGGGAAAGTGTGTAGGGGACCCTACACGTGCATGATTCAATCATGCACTGGGCCTCTAGTATGGAATAAAAGACATTTTAAAACCAGAAGAGTCCTTGTCTGCTTCAACCCCTTCATTTTGCTCAGGGAGGTCAATTTACTTGCCCAAGTAGGCAGCAGAGCTGACAATACAACTCTTACCTCTATATTTCTTGTCTGGAGCTCTATTCTCAGTTGGCTGAAACACTGTGCTCTAAAAGGCCCCCTTCATTGCCCAGCTGGCGTGGCTTAGTGGTTGAGCATCGACTATGAACCAGGAGGTCATGGTTTGATTCCCAGTCAGGGCACATGCCTGGGTTGTGGGCTCGATCCCCAGTGTGGCAGGAGGCAGCCAACCAATGATTCTCTCTCATCACTGGTGTTTCTATCTCCCTCTCTGAAATCAATAAAAATATTTTTAAGTAAAAATAAATAAAAGGCCCCCTTCATTAAAGTTTCATGTTAGCGAGAAAGGCCAGGAAACACTGAAGGCCCTGGTCAGTTCCAATATAGAACTTATTAGATGGAGACCTTAGTACTCACATGAATGGAAATGTGTAAGTTTCCTAGCAACTTCATTCTTACAAATGTTATTTATTCTGTTTTCTACCTGACTGTTCAGGAAAGTACTTGCTGGCTTTACAATGGGCTTTCAGGAAGATAGTCCATCCCACCAACCCTTTCATTAGGGATTTACTAGAAGTTAAGAAAAGTAAGTATACTTTACTTGATTCCATCTCTTTCTTTCCATCCATATTTCCCCATATTTTCTCCCCAGACACAGTGATTTCTGAAAGCCAAGGTGGCTTACAGGGGTAGACACATCCACCTAAAGACCTATAAACCAGTATAGAGACACCAACCACCTAGATGAAACCTAAGTGATGGGTGTCATAGGGCCCTGCTGAGGCTTCCCCATATACTGCCAAATCTAGCATAGTACTTGTACCTAACAGCCGCTCACTCTTCTCAGCATAAAAATCAGAAGAGCAGCCTGCCTGGTGTGGCTCAGTAGTTGACCATGGACCTTTGAACCAGGAGGTGATGGTTTAGTTCCCAGTCAGGGCACATGCCCAGGTTGTGGGCTCAATCCCCAGTTGGGGGTATGTAGGAGGCAGCCAATCAATGATTCTGTCTCATCACTGATGTTTCTATCTCTCTCTCCATCTCCCTTCCTCTGTGAAATCAATAAAAACATATATTAAAACAAAACAAAAGAGCAGGTTTCTGATCCCAGTTTGGTTGCCAATCACTCTGTAGCCTGTTCAGGTCACATAATCTCTTTGTCCATTTAATCACACTTTTCTCTACTGCAAGCATGTCAAAATCATGGCCCACAGGCTGTATGTGGCCCACAATGAATATTTTTGCAGCCCAGCCAATATAACGGTATGTAAGAAATGTTTTAATAAAAATTTCATAACTTAATTTTTACAATATCCTGTTATACATAACTAGAGGCCTAGGGCACAAAATTCATGCACTCGTGGGGGTCCCTCAAACCAGGCTGTGCCCTCTCGCAGTTTGGGAGCCCTTGGGGGATGTCCAACTGATGGCTTAGGCCCGCAGGGAGCAGGGCTAAGCCATCAGTCAGACATCCTTAGCACCACTGCCACTGCACTTGCCAGCCGTGAGCCCAGCTTCTGGCTAGCACACTGACAACCAGGGGGCAGCTCTTGAGTTAAGCGTCTGCCCCCTGGTCGTCAGTATGCGTCATAGTGACCAGTTATTCCACTGTTCAGTCGATTTGCATATTACCCTTTTACTATATAGGATTATTAATCAGGAACTACAGCGTTTGCTAATGATTGATTACTATAATCATATTGCATTCATTTTCCTTACACACCTTATGCGCAGGCACACCATTTCTCTTCACTAATACTAACAGCGAATATTTTAGCAGCTGGTTGCCACGTCATTAGTCTTGGACTGACTTGTTTGGTGTGCGCAACAGGAAATATTTCGCTTTCGGAGAACAAGAAAAATAGACTTATTTGCATTATGCTTATTAATTTGTGCAGTTATTTAGTGTCTGTAAGTTAATGTTCAAGAAAAATATTAATTTTTATTAAAATGTTCTATTATTTTATGTTAACAATTTCTCATTTATTTTAGCCCTTTGTATTCAGCATGTCTCTATTGAAATAAACCTACATTTCTATGAAAATTGAATCTTTTCTTTTTTTTGTGGCCCACATACACTTAAACCTTGTTTATTTGGCCTGTGTTAGCCTTTGAGTTTGCCATGCTTGCTCTACTATCTAAGTGTTTGAACTCCATTAGTGTTTCTCAAAGCATGTCCCATGGAGTCCTTGGGTTTAGATCAGGTATCTCTGAGTGTGTATGGAAGCGATTGTGTGGGCAGGACATCCTGCTTTTTACCCCACACCAACCAGAATGGATCCAGTTTTCTCTGTTTTTAGATCAGGATTTTTGGGTAAAATTTTGTTTGAATAAGTGGCTTCATGGCTAAAACATTACATGAAACTCTGGACTAAAGAATCACCACAGTCACTTTCAGCTTTAACAGTCTAAAATCCTAGGTTCTTCCTGGGTTTCCAAGATGGCCCTGTCTTATAATGAAACAGTATGGCATATTTTTCTCTAAAAATAGTAGCTCAAATGAGAACATTCAAAGAGCATATCCATGACAGGCATCTAGGATTACCTACCTTTTCACTGGTGACACCCTAAAAGTAATAATAGCTAGCACATCATATATAGCAGGGACTGTTACAACCCTTTACATGTATTATCTCATGTAATTCTCACAAACTCGATAAAATAATTATCACTATCTCTGTTTTACAGATGAGGAAAGTGAAGTACAGAAATATTAAATAACTTGCCTGTTTTTGTCAGTTTGAACTGCTATGACATTACAATAGAGTGAGTGACAACAAACTTTTATTTCTCATAATTCTGGATGCTGGGAAGTCCAAGATCAAGGTGCTAGGAGATTCAGTGTCTGTTGAGAGCATGCTTCCTGGTTTATAGACAGCCACCTTCTTGCTGTGTTCTCACATGGTAATGAGGTCATTCTGTGGAGCTCCTTAGAAAAATTAGGAAGATTCGTTTGAAGTTACAAGGAGACAGGATTCAGTTCAGTAGGAAGGAAGAATTTCTAACAATAAGACATGAAAAGCTAGTAACTCATACTGATTTGTTTCAAGTCACTGGAAATGTTTAAAGAGAAGCTGAATGAGCACTTGTCCAGAAAATGTTGAATGAGTTTTAATATTGGGGAAAAGTTAGATAAGATGACCTCTAAGCACTCTATCAACTTGCATCACACAGCTTTCAGATATTCCTTGTACCCTAGTAGTTGTTAGAGGAAGGAATTTATAGTGAATGAAAATACAAAGGACAGTGATATAAAAGGAGAGGGACCATGAGATAAGGAATGCAAGCAAACTCTATAAACTAGAAAAGGCAAGGAAACGGATTCTCCCCCACAGCCTCCAGAAGGAAACCACCCCTGCCAACACCTGGATTTCAGGACTTCTGACCTTCAGAACTGTAAGATAATAAATTTGTGTTGTTTTAAGTCACCAAGTTTGTGGTGAGCTGTTAAAGTATCAGTAGAAAACTAATACACTATTATTGACTATATTCCCCTTCACCTTTTTCACCCATCCCTCCACCTACCTCCCCTCTGGAAACCATCAGTTTGTTCTTTGTTTCTATGAGTCTGCTTTTGTTTTGTTTGTCCATTTGTTTTTTAATTCCACATATAAGTGAAATAGTCAATGACAGTGTGGTAACTTTGCATGGTGACAGATGGTCACTAGACTTTGTGTGGTGATAACATTGTAAGCTACATATTGTTGAATCACTATGTTGTACACCTGAAACTAATATACTATTATATTCCAACTATATTTTAATAAGAAATTAAATTAAATTAAAAAGAAAACTAATACAACAACCCTTGTATGGAAGACTGGAAGATTTTAGGGAAGAAGAGGTGGATCCCTGAGCATTTTGCCCCCAAAGTCAGCATTTATAAGATTTTGATAAAAAATGTAGTTTGTTGTTTTCGTTTTTTGGATGGTTTGTTGCTTCCTTTGCCACTTAAAAGTCCTAAAATAAAAGAGTATATGCAAAAAAAGAATATATGCCAGTTTTCAATGGTCTTAAGACTTGAGTTTCTCATCTAGCCCTATAGAAACCTGCAAGCCTGGACAATGATTGTGGGGTGCTTTGAGGCCCTGGCTCCATTTTATAAGCCTTCTCCACCTTACCCTCCCATGGAACACTGAAGTTCCACAAAGCCTATCTAAAACTGTCTTCATCTACATGGAAGCATAGAACAGAGTGCAGAATCTTGGAGGGAAGGAGGGGGAGAGGGAGTAGATGGAAGGTAATTAACCAAAGACCTTCTATTCATATATGCATAACCCATGGACACAGACAATAGGGTGGTGAAGGCCTGGGGCAGGGGGCAGGAGCAGGCTGGAGGAGTCAGTGGGGGGGGGGTGAGGGAGATATATGTAGTACTTACAACAATAAAGTTTTTAAAAAATAATAAAACCGTCTTCACCTGATAACTTCTTTCCAACTCAGCAGCTGCTCATGCACTCAATACTTTCAATTTGCAATATGGGTTTTTTTCATACTTGCTAACATCTTGCTTTGTAATCACATATCTAGCCATTTATTCATTTAAGCAATAAACTTTGCTCCTCTTCATCCATGTTCGTTGCCTTGCTGTTCTTCAGTTACAGTCCCACTCCAGGGCCTTTATACCAGCTGCTTTCTCTGCTTGGAACATTCTTCCCTTAGACATCCAGATGGCTAACTCTCTCACTTCCTCCAAGTCTTTGCTTACCTGTCACTTTCTTAATGAGACCTACCCTGAATACCCAATTTTATACTGAAACATACACATGCATGCACTTTTCAAACTCTCTTTTCTTGCCCTTTCATAGAACTTATCTCCTCCTAACATAAAATATAGTTTATTTATTATTATGCTTACTAGTGACCCAGTGCATGAAATTCATGCACATTAAAAGGGGATTAATTAGAGGAAATAATTTAATATTGCTATTTGCCCTTTCTCTATAATAGAAGTGTCAGAGATGAAAGAAAATTAGTAAAATGTATATGAAAACCTTCCTCCTGTCAGAGTCTGGGGCTCACCACGGGACCCAGAGTCAAGTCCCCGCCCACCCACATGCGCCTCAAAATCGCGTGAGACCCAGACCCGGCTGGCCCCCCCATTGGGCTAGATCCAAACCTGGCCAGTCCCACCCTTGTCAAGCCCTGCCAGGCAGGGGGCATAGCCTCAGGTCCCCTGGCCTGGTACCAGGACGGGGGGAGTGGCCTGAGGTCCCCCAGCCCAGACCGGGGCAGGGGGCATGCCTTGAGGTCCTCTGTCAAGCCCCTCCAGGTGGGGGACACAGCCTGAGATCCCCTGTCAAGCCCCACTGGGTGGGGGGCATGGCCTGAGGTCCCCTGTCAAGCCCCACCAGGAGGGGGGCGCAGCCTCAGGTCCCCCGTGAAGCCCCGCTGGGCGGGGGCGTGGCCTGAGTTCCCCCGACCCAGCACTAGGGGTGCACCTTGAGGTCCCCCGTCAAGCCCTGCTGGGTGGGGGACATGGCCTGAGGTCCCCTGTCAAGCCCAGCCAGGCAGGGGGGCGTAGCCTCAGGTCCCCTGGCCCGGTGCTGGGGCGGGGGGCACGGCCTGCCGGGTAGGAGGTATGGCCTGAAGTCCCCTGTCAAGCCCCACCTGGTGGGGGGCACGGCCTGAGGTACCCTAGCTCAGCACCAGTACGGGAAGCGCACCTTGAGGTCCCCTGTCAAGCCCTGCCGGGTGAGGGACACAGCCTGAGATCCCCTGTCAAGCCCCACAGGGGTGGGGGAGGGCGTAGCCTCTTGTGATGGAGTGATGGTCAATTAGCATATTCCCTCTTTATTAGATAGGATTGTTTAGGGTCTGTCTCCCCCCCCCCCCCCCGCCCCCACCATTAAAATGCTGATAATACTGAGCACCAAGAACAGTGTCTGGTACATAGTAGATACTCAGTAACTATTGTTGAATGAGTGAATTAATTAACTTTTTTATGCTAATGTTAGGCCAGATCCTAGGGTAGAGTTATAAAAGAATAAGACACTATGTGACTTAGAATCTGCCTGGCCAATATTGCACATGGGTTTGATTTTATTGTAACTGGCTGGGCTGTAAACACTTGAGGGCACAAACACTCTTACTTTCCTCTAGTCCCCTGGAGCTCAGCCCTCCCCCCCTCCGCCCTCAAATACTAATTGCTAGTGATTGCCCATTATCTTCAAGTTGCTTCTATTCAGTGGAGAGGAATGAGTGGGAAGGGAGTTGTGGATATATATGATGTTGAAGTGCTTTGGAAAAAACACAAAAGATGCTTTGAACAACAGTTTATAGTTTTGGGGCTTTTTCAAACATACATTTGTAGGAAACCCTCAAGCAACTCCCAAACTTTAAAAAAAGTTCAGGTGTTCTTTATCTTAAGCAAACCCAATAAATGAGAACTCAAAAACTTCTGCAGGGGAGCAGAAACTGCCACCCCCAAATATGCCACTTTGACATGTGGATTGCTTTGAGCTGAAGGTATTTAAAACCCAGCAGACTCAGAAAATGCTTTTTACCTCCCCCTTAACTGCCTAAAATAATCTAGATATGGGTCCTGTACCCAGAAGAGGGCTATTACCAGAGATAACTTTTTATATCAGAAAGACTTATCTGCATGGCATGGCAAACATTTGTTTATCAAACATCTGCACTTTCCATCTTCCTGTGAATTGTTTTCTTCCCCCTTTGCAACCCCAGAGCCCTACCTGCTTCTCCTTAGCTCAGGATGGCATATAAAGCTCAATTGCCTGACTGCCTGTGGGTCTCATATTATAGGACACCTATGTATACTAGTAAAATTAAATGTTTTTCTCCTGTTAATATTTCTTTTATATATATATATATTTTATTGATTTTTTACAGAGAGGAAGGGAGAGGGATAGAGAGCTAGAAACATCGATGAGAGAGAGACATCGACCAGCTGCCTCCTGCACACCCCCCACTGGGGGATGTGCCCGCAACCAATGTACATGCCCTTGACCGGAATCGAACCCGGGACCTTCCAGTCCGCAGACCGACGCTCTATCCACTGAGCCAAACCGGTTTCGGCCTGTTAATATTTCTTATGTCAATTTGATTATTAGGCCAGCCAAAGAACCTAGAAGGGAAAAGTTTTCCACCCTATACTTATAAAAATAAGTGTTTGTTATAGGCAGTTAGACAGACATTAGCAGAGCAAGGACTATGGGCCAGGTACAGAAGGTCACCAGGAAAGAAAGCCCCAATGCTTAGCAAGGGGCAAAACTAGGAAAACAAGAACCTCGCCCCCAGGGTAACCTATCCTCCCCTAGCATATCACTAGTCATGTAGTTAGATCCCTGACCTTTTCCTCCCTAAAGATAACACCTAGGCCTCAGTTGTATTTCAGTTTCAGGCCCAGAAAAGGAGCAAAACCAGACAAGTGAAGAGGTGGCTGCCTGAGGACCAGCTGCATTGACTAATGGCCCCCTGGCACTGACCAATCAGTGGAGACCACAACCCTGAAAGAGCACATCTGGAAAGCTGATGAATTATGAGTCCCTCCACTGAGACCTCCCCTAAGATTCCACCTACAAGAGAGATAAATACTCTCAGGATGAAAAACCCCACATGCACTCTCCTCCAGGGAAGCATGCCTAAGCCATTCCCCTTCCCCTTCTTCCCTCTAAGCCTTAGAGTCTAAGAGACTCCATGAGACTTACCACCAGGGGAACAATGGGCAGTGGCAGCTCATCCCAGGCTAACCCCCTGAACCTGTCTGCAAGGCCCCCTTTTCTTTGACTTCTGAGTGAGCCAAAGCAGCCCAGCCTAGGCTCTCCTGTTGCTTCTTCTATGCATCTTCCTTGTTTCACTGTCCAAGCATATTTTTGCTGTGGCCAATAAATTCTTGCTTACTTTGCTACACTTTGTCTCTTGATTGAAATCTTTCCTTCCAGAAGACAAGAACTGATCTCCTTGTTGTCTTGTCAGTAACAGGTCTGGAGTAACTATTCACATTTCAAAGGCTGCCTCACTACAAATTTACAACAGGGTTATTTTAAACCAGAGGCCCGGTGCATGAAATTTGTGCACGGGGGAGGGGGGGTCTCTCAGCCCAGCCTGCACCCTCTCGCAATCCAGGACTGTTGGTTCCTAACCACTGGCCTGCCTGCCTGCCTGCCTGTTCACCCCCAACCACTCTTCCTGCCTGCCTCATCGCCCCTAACCACTCACCTGCCTGCCTGATTGCCCCTAACCCCTCTGCCTGCCTGCCTGATCGCCCCTAACTGTCTCTGCCTCAGCCCCTGCCGCCATGGCTTCATCCGGAATGATGTCTGGAAGGTCGTTTGGCTGTCCAGTCTAATTAGCATATTATGCTTTTATTATTATAGATACTTGGCTCAATTGAAAATATTGAAGTTGAATGTTCCAAAATGGAAGATTAAATGATTCATGTTACATTCAGACAACGGACTATTAAACAGTCATTAAAAGTTATGCTCCAACTTATACAACTTAACAAAAGGAAGATAAACAATCCAATTAAAAAAATGGGCAAAGGACCTAAATAGACACTTTTTGAAAGAGGACATACAGAAGGCAGAGAGACATATGAAAACATGCTCAAAGTCACTAATCATCCCAGAGATGCGAATCAAAACAACAAGGAGGTACAATCTCACACCTGTCAGAACGGCTATCATCAACAAATCAACAAATCAACAAATGACAAGTGCTGCCAAAACCGGTTTGGCTCAGTGGATAGAGCATCGGTCTGCGGACTGAGGGGTCCCAGGTTCGATTCCAGTCAAGGGCATGTACATTGGTTGCAGGCACATCCCCAGTGGGGGCTGTGCAGGAGGCAGCTGGTCGATGTTTCTCTCTCGTCGATGTTTCTAGCTCTCTATCCCTCTCCTTTCCTCTCTGTAAAAAATCAATAAATATATATATATATATATATATATATATATATATATATATATATATATATAAAGAGTTGATGGAGTTATTTAAAAAAAAAAAAAAAACAAATGACAAGTGCTGAGGAGGATGTGGAGAGAAAGGAACCCTCATGCACTGCTGGTGGGAATGCAGACTGGTGCAGCCACTGTAGAAAACAGTATGACGTTTCCTCAGAAAATTAAAAATGGAACTCTCATTTGACCCAATAATCCCACTTCTAGGAATATATCCCAAGTAATCAGAAACACCACTCAGAAAGGATATATGCACCCCTATGTTCAAAGCAGCACATTTTACAATAGCTAAGATTTGGTAACAGCCTAAGTGCCCCATCAGCAGATGAGTGGATTAAAAAACTTTGGTACATCTACACAACGGAATACTACGCTGCTATAAAAAAGAAGGAATTCTTACCATTTGCAACAGCATGGACGGACCTGGAGAGCATTGTGCTAAGTGAAATAACCCAGTCAGAGAAAGATAAATATCATATGATCTCACTCATTTGTGGAATATAATGAACAACATAAAATGATGAAAAAAAATAGAGCCAGAGAGAAAAAAATATTTTAGAATATAATAGAAGTAATCCTGTTATTTGCAGATTTTAATATTTCCTACAACTTTTGTGATATCATATTATGTTAGTACAGTTTTGGTAATATTATTTTACTTAATATATTTTTTCTTGAAATATTAATGTTTATTGCATGTAACATTATTATATTTAAAATTGTTTTTCTTGAGATATTAATGTTTATTGCATGTCTTATTATATTTAAGATCGTTTTTCTTAAAATATTAATGTCTATTGCATGTAACATTATTATATTTAAAATCCTTTTTCTTGAAATAAAAAAAAGGTTAGAAAGAAATTATGCTCTTAATACAATGGGAAAATGCTAACATTTAATGAAGGAAAATAAGTTGGAAACACTGGTGAGGATGTGGAGAAAAGGGAACCCTTGTATGCTTTTAGTGGGATCATAAATTGGTGCAGCCACTCTGGAAAATGGTATGGAGATTCCTCAAAAAATTTAAAATAGAGCTGCCATACAATGCAGCAATACCACCTCTGGGTATTTATCCAAAGAAAACAAAAATATGAATTTCAAAAAATACATGCACTCCTATGTTCATTGCAGCATTACTTACAATAGCCAAGATATGGAAGCAACCTAGGTGTCCATTGATATAGGAATGGATAAAGATGTGATACATAGCCCTAGCTGGTTTGGGTCAGTGGATAGAGTGTCAGCCTGGGGACTGAAGGGTCCTGGGTTTCATTCCAGCCAAGGGCATGTACCTCCGTACCGCTGTTGCAGTCTCCCAGCCCTGGTCAGGGTGCATATGGGAGGCAAGCAATTGATGTGTCTCTCTCACATTGATGTTTCTTTCTCTCTCTCTCTCTCTCTCTCTCTCTCTCTCTCTCTCTCTCTCTCTCTCTCTCTCCTTCTCCTTCCCACTCTCTCTAAAAATCAATGGAAAAATATTCTCAGGTGAGGATTAAATAAATAAATAAATAAATAAATAAATAAATAAACTTTCAAAAATATATGATACATATACACAATGGAATATTATTCAGCAATAAAAAAGAATGAAATGTTGCCATTTGCAACATGGATGCACCTAGAGAGTATTATGCTAAGTGAAATAAGTCAGACAAATACCATATGATTTCACTTATACTAGAAAGCTAAAAAAAAAGGAACAAAACAGAAACAGACCCAAAGACACAGAAAACAAGCTGATGGTTGCCAAAGGCGAGGAGGTGGGGGTCTGGTAAAAAGGGAAAAAATTACAATGGTTTTTTTAAATCCATAATAAAAAGACTGGGAGGCAAGACATCAAATTATTAATAGGGATAATATCCAAGTGTTGAAATTATAAATAATTACCTTTTTGTCTTTTGAATTGTCTGCTTAGTCACATTTTCTAAAATAAGTATGTATTATTTTATTATAAGATTAAAATAAATTTTTTAAAACAAAAATCATGGTTTAAGTTCTAAAAATTCAATTTGCACAAAACTTTTCAGAATTGTCATTATTGGGGTATACCTGTGAGGGAGACAGAAAACAATTCCAAGAAAACTGTCTATCAATTCTTTATCTAATTTGTTTATTTGCTTACGAATGGGTCTATAATAATCCAGAACTAAAGTAGAAGAGTGGGGGTTGGGGGGAACACACCTGATGATCCTTTTAAGGAAATGTGTGGCAGTTCCTCCCCTGGGGAATGAGGGAGGAGACTGTGTCAAGTGATTAATTAAACCCCTATATCATTTTGTGGGCTTGAAATGAATTAAACATGTGATTTATTTGTTATTTGTATCAAGTGGGAAATTCTGCTTAAATGTTCAAAACTGGTCACTGGTCGAGTTATACTAGTACAAGAAAAGGTGAAGGCGGTGATGACAAACCAATAAAATAAAGGAGGCTGAATGGAGAAATCGCTGAGTTGAGAGTCAGGAAGTCACGTGAAGTTTTAGTAAAAAACGAAACTTAACCAGAAGTGGTTGGCTTCCCTCCCCCCCCCCATCCCTTCCCCGGCCCCCCCCCCCCCACACACACACCTTTCCACCTTTTCTTGGTTTTGTTACTGGCGCCCATAGCCTCCGTTCAATCTATTCTTTGGATCCTGGACTGGGCGGACCTGGGCCAGCCAGAGCGAGTGTGTAGTGGAAGGAGGGGGATCTGGGCCGGCAAGCCGCGCCAGTGGACTGTCAGTCAGCGTTTCGGGAACGAGAACACATCGATCTGGGCGAAACATTAGCTTTTTGTGTCTCCTGCCTTTGTTACCCTTGGAGGGCTGGCTGCAGCTGTGAGAGACCGCGCTGTCTGCCAGGGTCAAGGAGACCTTGCTTAGCAAAGCAACTTATTGCACTCGGACAAAGTGACTCTGCCGCCTCTAGGAATTCTTCCAGGAGCTTTCTCCCCCCCTAGAGGCCTGACCTGTAAATGCAATTTGTTTTTGCAGTGTGATGCTGCTTTAGTCTTGGCGTTGGCGCCAAGGGTAGCATGTAATCCTTACCAGATAATGATGGCCTCTCGGAGAAAAGAACAATAAAATGCTGTCCTTTATGTCTAAAGTTGGTACTTCTGAGTTCACTGGCAGTAGTTGCTTTGAAGTTTATCTCCACAGCACTGACTCACCTGTTAGCATTTATGACCGCAGGAACCTGCACCAAAGCCTGGTGCTTTCCTGAGTTGGCTATGGATAGATGACTTCGACACAATAGACACCACCATCATTTTGTTATAGGCAGTCAGATAGACATGAGCAGAGCAAGGATGATGGCCCAAATACAGGTCACCAGGGCAGAAAGCCCTGGGTGCCTATCAACTTGCAAAACTGGCAAACAAGAACCTTGCCCCCAGGGTAACCTTTCCTCTGCCAGCATATCACTGGTAATGTGATTTAGGTCCCCCCACCACCACCACCACCATTCCTCCTTAGAGATAACATCTAGGCCTCAGTTGTGTTTCAGCTCCAGGCCTAGAAAAGCAGCAAAACCCGGTGGGTGATGCCAGGACCAGCTGCATTGACTAATGACCCTCCTGCCCTGGCACCGACCAATCATTGGAGACTGCAACCCTGAAAGAGCACACTCTGAAAATTGATGAGCATTCTACTGAAAACCTCCCCTGAGCGCTCCCCTAACATTTCAACCTACAAGCTAGAGAGAAAAACACTCAGTACAAAGAACCCAGCCTGGGCTCTCCTTCTGGGGAGCATACCCACACCGTTCCCACTCCCCTTTCTTTCCCCCACAGGCACACATCCCCTAACTTCAAAGGGACCCCCAGGAGACTTGTAACCAGGGCAGCAATGGGCAGCAGCAGCTCCTGCTGGGCTAACCCTCTGAACCTGTCTCCAAGGCCCCCTATTCTCTGACTTCCCAGGCGCTAAAGCAGCCCATCCTAGGCTTTCCTGTTGCTTCTTCTAAGCCAGTGATGGCGAACCTATGACACACGTGTCAGCACTGACACGCGTAGCCATTTTTGATGACACGCGGCCGCTGAGGCGGCCGCATGCCGAGGATGAAACATTTGCAAAATAATGTTTTTTCCTCAAAGTGACACACTACCCGCGTTATGCTCAGTTTTTTTGGCGAAGTTTGACACATCAAGCTCAAAAGGTTGCCCATCACTGATCTAAGCCCTTCCTTGTTTCACTGTCCTGAGTGTGCTTTTGCTGCAGCCAATGAATTCTTGCTTGCTTTGCTGCACAGTCTCTTGACTGAATTTTTTCCTTCAAGAAGAACCTAGGTCTCCTTGTCTTGGCAGTAACAATTTCATGCAGTTACAAATGTCATAACTTATCAAATCATACACTTAAATATGTGTTGTTTATTGAATGTCTATTATACCTCACTAAGGCTTTTCTTTTTACTGTGAAGTAACTGTTCACATCTTTGCTAATTTTTATTATTAATTTGTAGGACCTCTATATATATTCTAAAAAGTAATAATTCATTATAACTACAGTAAATAGTGTCTTCAGACTATTATTTTACTTTTTATTTATCACTAGAGGCCCCGTGCACGAAATTCGTGCATGGGTGGGGTGTCCCTCAGACCAGCCTGCACCCTCCAATCTGGGACCCCTCGGGGGATGTCCAACTGTGGAATCGGGCCTAAACCAGCAGTCGGACATCCCTCTCACAATCTGGGACTGCTGGCTCCCAACTGTTCACCTGCCTGCCTGCCTGATTGCCCCTAACCACTTCTGCCTGCCAGCCTGTTCACCCCTTAACCACTCCCCTGCCAGCCTGATTAATGCCTAACCGTTCCCCTGCCAGCCCGGTTGCCCCCAACTGCCCTCCCCTGCAGGCTTGGTCACCCCTAACTGTCCTCCCCTGCAGGCTTGGTCCCCCCCAACTGCCCTCCCTCCCCTGCAGGCCTGGTCACCCCCAACTGCCCTCCCCTGCTGGCCTGGTTGCCCCCAACTGCCCTCCCTTCCTGACCCGGTCACCCCTATCTGCCCTCCCCTGCCGGCCTGGTGGACCCTAATTGCCCTCCCCTGATGGCCTGATTGCCCACAACTGCCCTCCCCTGTTGACCATTTTGTGGCGGGCATCTTGTGACCACATGGGGGTGGCTATCTTGTGTGAGGGTGTGATGGTCAATTTGCATATTACCTCTTTATTATATAAGATGTCTCTTATAAAATCAGAAATTTTGAACCTGAAAAAGAATCTGGCAATCTTTTTCTTTATGACTTCTGGGCCAAAGAAATAAGTGAAGGTGTAAGGCTTGTTGATCACTATTTATAACACACTTTTCCCCTCTTTATTTAATCCATCACCTTCCCCCTTCCCTTTGGCAATCATCAGCTTATTTTCATAATGTTTCTGTTTTGTTTGTTTTGTTTTTTTAAATGCCACATATAAGTAAAATCATACATTTGTCTTTCTCGTCTGATGTATTTCACTTAGCATAATACCCTCAAGGTCCATCCATGTTACCACAAATGACAAGATTTCATTCTTTTTTATTGCTGAGTAATATTCCATTGTGTGTGTGTATCACATCTTTATACATTCATCTGTTAAAGTACATCAATAAGTCTATATAAAAGGAAAACAAAGGATTAAGTAATAAATAATTAACTGATAAAATATGACAATATATTTCCTTTATCTATGTCATTGACTAATGAAAAATAATAACTATTATCTTTTTTGGTGAGTTAACAGTGATATATTTTAAAGCCTTATATTTCTGTAAATATAGGCACATGGTTTTACTTGCACAGTTTTTCCTAAATGAGGGTATTTCATTACTGTTTTATTTACTACTAGAGGCCCAGTGCACGGATTCATGCACCGGTGGGGTCCCTTGGCCTGGCCTGTGGGGATCAGGCTGAAACTAGCTCTCTGACATCCCCTGAGGGGTCCCAGATTGTGAGAGGGCGCAGGCCAGGCCAAGGGACCCCACCAGTACACGATTGGGGCTGGGGAGGGCCTGCAGGAGGACCCCAGGGCGTGTCTGGCCCATGTCACCCAGTTCTGATCAGCCGGACCCCAGCAGCAAGCTAACCTACTGGTTGGAGCATCTTCCCCCTGGTGGTCAGTGCATGTCATACAACTAGTGGAATGGTTGAACAAAAGGTCGGACAGTTCGCATATTAAGCTTTTATTATATAGGATGGCTGTGACACCTTAGAAAACACAAAGCCATCGTGCCTCAAAAAAAGATAAGAAGCAAAATGTCACAGCACGAGAGTCAGAGGAGCCCGGCCAGAGAGGTAGGCTGGCCTAAGTCTGAACTCAAACTGCCATTCATTAGCTATGGGAGCAGAAGCAAGCAAGTTTTTTTTTCTCTGAGGCTCGGCTTCCTCCCAGAGTCCTGAGTGAATCGGGGTCAGCAGAGGAGGAGCAGAAAGAGACATCATTTGGCTGAAGCCTTGACTCTAGGTGGGCCTCAAATCTGGGCTGCTGCCTGGTAGTAAATTTGTGTGGAAATTTTTTTGATTGCATTGATTGCAATGAGGAAGATAGAGGGAGAGAGAGAAATGCTGAGAGAGAAACATTGATTGGCTGCCTCCTGCATTGCTGGGAGAATGATCATCAAAAAGTTGATCCTAAGTGAAATTCATGGAACCCTGGCACTAAATGTTGGGAGGTTAGTGAATATCTTCAAAATTTGAAATCATCCCTAGCCATAAGGACCTTTAAGGAATGAATGAGATAATAGACAATGTGAAAGCTTAAAACTGTACCTGATATCTGGTCAATACTGTACTAAGTCAATGGTACTTGCTTTTATTTTGTTACTAGAGACCTAGTGCACGAAATTTGTGCATGGGTGCGATCCCTAGGCCTGGCCGGTGATGGAAGCGCTAGAATCTGGCATGGAAATGCAGGTCCCAGCTGACCTCTGGGCCCTGGGACCCCAGGCCCCTGCGCATCCCCCTCTGCCTGAGTCATCGGGCCCCCGCCCAGCTCCCTCAGTGCCTGGGAGCCAGACAGCAGTCCCGCCCCCTGCCACCACTGGTTGCCAATGCCTGTCATGTTCCACGCCGCCCCACCCCCCACCCCCCCCCGCCACGGTGGTCAGCACACGTCATAGCAAGTGGTCAAACTCCCAGTCGAACTCCCGGTCGATGGGACAATTTGCATATTAGGCTTTTATTATATAGGATTATTATTGGTGGTGGTAAAACCACCTACATCTTAGTATCGTGAGCAGAGTACTAATGAAATAAAGCAAGTGAAGTTTCTAGCAGAGAGCTTGAGGCATAATGATATTATTTCTCTTCCCTCTTCTCATTCCTTACTGAGAAATGTTCACCTCAAATTCAGACCACTCCATGAAGCTTTCACTGTTTCATGGCCCCTACCTAAACACAAATGGATTTTTCTGTGCCCATGGGTCAGGATACAGGGAAACATGGTGTGGGAGACCTGGATTGGGTCACTAGGCACTGAGCTACAGGGAAGCATCCAAGTTTGCACTGAGATTGTCCTGGACTTTGTGGACTTAAAAAAAAAATTCCAACTTTATATATATACTAGAGGCCCAGTGCACGAAATTTGTGCACTGGGGAGGGGGGGTTGTCCCTCAGCCCAGCCTGCACCCTCTCCAATCTGGGACCCCTCAGGGGATGTCCTACTGCTGGTTTAGGCGCGAGTCCTCAGGGATCCGGATCAGGTCTAAACAGGCAGTCAGACATCCCTCTCACAATCCAGGACTGCTGGCTCCTAACCACTCACCTGCCTACCTTCCTGATTGCCCTTAACTGCATCTGCCTGCCAGCCTGATCACCCCCTAACCACTCCCCTGCTGGCCCAATTGACACCTAACTGCTCCCCTGCCGGCTTGATCACCCCCAACTGCCCTCCCCTGCCAGCCTGATCACCCCAACTGCACTCCAACTGCCCTCCCATGCAGGCCCAATCGCCCCCAACTGCCCACTCCTGCCAGCCATCTTGTGGCAGCCATCTTGTGGTGGCCATCTTGTGACAACATGGGGCAGCCATCTTGTGATGACGCGAGGGCGAGACACCACCTAGGCTTTTATTAGTATAGATTTTATATATATCTTATTGATTTCAATGAGGAAGATAGAGGGAGAGAGAGAAATGCTGAGAGAGAAACATTGATTGGCTGCCTCCTGCATGCCCCCTATTGGGGATCAAGCCCGAAATCCAGGCATGTGCCCTGACTGGGAATCCAACCATGACCTCATGGTTCATACATCGACACTCAACCACAGAGCAACACCCGCCAGGCTCAATATCAACATAACCTTAACATAAAATAATTTTTAATGTTAACACCAAAATAAAATCTTTTTTTCAGTATTATTTTATATTGGTTTTAGGTGTACAGCATAATGATTAGACAATTATATACAAGTGTTCCCCCTAATATTTTCAGTACCTACCTGGCACCATACATAGTTATCGCAATAGTATTGGCTGTATTCCCTATATTGACTCTTCTGCAACTACCAATTTGTACTTTTTAATCCCTTAACCTCTTTCACCCAGTCCCCCAACCCCTCTCCTCTGGTAATCACCAGTCTGATCTCTGTGTCTGAATCTTTCAATTTTGTTTGCTCATTTATTTTGATCTTTAGGTTCCACATATAAGTGAAATCATACGTTATTTGTCTTTTTATAACTGATTTATTTCACTGAGCATAATATCCATAGCGTTGTCTGTAGTGACTGCACCAATCTGCATTCCCACCAAGAGTGCACAAGAGTTCCCTCTTCTCCACATCCTCACCAACACTTTTTTGTGGATTTATTGATGATAGCCATTCTGAAAGATGTGAGGTGATATCTCATTGGGGTCCTAATTTCTGATGATTAGTGATGTTGAACATCTTTTCATATGTCTATTCATCTGTATGTCCTCTTTGTGGAAGTGTCTATTCAGATCTTCTGCCCAGTTTTTAATTGGGTTTTTTGCTTTTCTGGTGTTGAGTTGTATGAGTTCTTTATAAATTTTGGATATTAACTCCTTATCAGATGTATCATTGGCAAGTATATTTTACCATTCAATAGACTGACCTTTCATTTTGTTGACGGTTTCCTTCGTTGTGCAAAAACATTTTAGTTGGATGTAGTCCCATTTGTTTGTTTGTTTCTTCTGCTTCTCTTGCCCAAGAAAATATATCATTAAGAAAATATTGCTAAGCCCTAGCTGGTTTGGCTCAGTGGATAGAGCATTGGCCTGTGGACTGAAGGGTCCCAGGTTTGATTCTGGTCAAGGGCACATGCCCGGGTTGCAGGCTTGATCCCCAGTAGGGAGTGTGCAGGAGGCAGCTGATCAATGATTCTCTCATCATTGATGTTTCTATCTCTCCCTCTCTCTTCCTCTCTGAAATCAATAAAAATATATATTTTTTAAAATAGTGCTAAGAGAAATGTCTGATATTTTACTTCTTTTGTTTTCTTCTAAGAGTTTTATGGTTTTGAGTTATATTTAAATCTTAAATCCATTTTGAGTTTATTCTTATATATAGTGTAAGTTGGTGGTCTAGTTTCATTTTCTTGCATGTATCTGTCCAATTTTTTCAACACCATTTATTGAATATACTGTCTTAAGGCATTGAATGTTTTTACCTCCTTTGTCAAATATTAATTGACCATGTAGGCATGGGTTTATTTCTGATCTCTTTATTATGTTCCATTGATCTATGTGTCTGTTTTTATGCCAGTACCATACTGTTTTGATTACTATAGTCTTATAATATAGTTTGTTGATTATAATAGCCTTTGTATTATAGTTTGGTATGAGTTTGCATGATACCTCTAATTTTTTCTTCTTTCTCTAGATTGAGGTGGTTATTTGGGGTCTTCTGTGATTCCATATAAGTTTTCTGGATTATTTGATCTCGTTCTGTGAAAAATGCCATTGGTGTTTTGATAGGGATTGCATTGGATCCATAGATTGTTTTGGATAGTATAAACAACAAAGGAAACCATCAACAAAATGAAAGGTCAGCCTATTGAATGGGAAAATATACTTGCCAATGATATATCTGATAAGGGGTTAATATCGAAAATTTATTTTAACGATGTTAATTCTTCCTATCCATGAGAACAGTATATACTTCCACTTATTTGTGTCTTCTTTAATTTCTTTCTTCAGTGTCTTACAATTTTCTGAGTACAGGTCTTTTACCTCCTTGGTAAAAAGTATTCCTTGATAAATTTATTCCTAGGTGTGTGGGAGTTTTTTGGTGCAATTGTAAATGGGATTGTTTTCTCAGTGTTCCTTTCTGATAGTTCACTATTGGTGTATAATAATGCAACCAATTTCTGACTATTTTGTATCCTGCTATTTTACTGAATTCATTTATTAGTTGTAGTATTTTTTGGTGGAATCATTAGGGTTCTCTCTATACTGTATAGTATCATGTAACCTGCAAATAATGACAGTTTTACTTCTTACTTTCCAATTTGGATGCCTTTTATTTCTTCTTAATGTGTGATTGCTGTGGCTAAGACTTCCAGTACTATGTTGAATAAGAATGGTGAAAGTGGACATGTCTGTCTTGTTCCTAATAATGGAA
The DNA here is from genome assembly GCF_027574615.1 of Eptesicus fuscus. Lineage (NCBI taxonomy): Eukaryota > Metazoa > Chordata > Mammalia > Chiroptera > Vespertilionidae > Eptesicus > Eptesicus fuscus. The sequence goes on along the minus strand of NC_072473.1, from coordinate 122,663,178 downwards.
ACACTTTTAGTTTTCCCCCATTGAGTATAATATCAATTGTGGGTTTGTAATATATGGCCTTTATTATGTTGAAATATGTTCCCTCTGTTCCCATTTTACTGAGAGTTTTTATCATAAATGGGTGCTACATTTTGTCAAATGCTTTTATGCAACTAATGATAGGATCCTATGGTTTTTATCTTTCATTTTTTATGTGGTATGTCATGTTAATTGACTTGAGGATACTGTACCAATCTTTCATCCAATAAATAAATCCCAGTTGATTATGTTGTATTATCTTCTTAATGTATTGCTGAAATCTTTTTGCTGATATTTTGTTGATTTTTGCACTTACATTCATCAAGAATATTGGCCTATAATTTTCTTTCTTTGTAGAGTCTTTATCTGGTTTTGGAATTAGAATAATGCTGGCCTTGTAAAATGAGCTTGGGAGTCTTCCCTCCAATTGAATTTTTTTTGGAATAGTTTGGGAAGCATAGGTGTTAGTTCTTCTTTGAATGTTTGGTAAAATTCACCTGTGTAGTCATCCAGTCCAGGACTTTTCCTTGCTGGGAGTCTTTTAAATTACTGATTCAATTTCTATTGTAATTGGCCTGTACAGATTTTCTATTTCTTCTTGATTCAGTTTTGGAAAATTGTATGTTTTAGGAATTTATCCATTTCTTCCAGATTTTCCAATTTGTTGGCATATAGTTGTGCATAATATTCTCTTATACTCCTTTGTATTTCTGTGGTCTCAGTTGTTACTTCTATTCCATTTCTGATTTATTTTTTTGGGTCCTCCTGTTTGTTTGTTTTTTCTTTATGAGTCTGGTAAGATTTTTGTCAATCTTGTTCATCTTTTCAAAGAACCAGCTCTTGGTTTCATTGATCTATTTTATTTATTTTTATTTTCTATGTCATTTATTTCCACTCTAGTCTTTATTATTTCCTTCCTTCTACTCACTTAGGGCTTTGTTTGTTGTTCTTTTTCTAGTTCCTTTGGATGTAAGGTTAGATTATTTATTTGAGATTTTTCTGGTTTCTTGAGGTAGGCCTGTAAGTGCTATAAATTTCCCTCTTAGGACTATTTTCACTATGTCCCATGGATATTGTTTTGTTGTATTTTCATTTTCTTAAGGTGTTTTGTGATTTATTCCTTGATCTCATTATTAATGCATTCGTTGTTTAGTAACATGTTTTTTGTTTGTATGTTTTTCTGTTTTTCTCTTGTGATTGATTTCTAGTTTCATATCATTGTGGTCAAAGAAGATGCTTGATATAATTTAAATACCTCTTAAATTTATTGAGACTTGTTTTGTGGCCCATCAGAAAAAAAAATTCCATGTGCTGCTTTGGGGTGAAATGCTCTGAAAACATTAATTAAATCAATCTGGTCTAGAGTGTCATTTAAGGCCACCATTTCCTTGTTGATTTCATGTCTGGAAGATCTATCTATTGATGTCAATGGGATGTTAAAACCCCTATTATGACTGTACTATGTTCTTCAAAATTTGCTTTATATATTTAAGTGCTCCTATGTTGGTTGCATAGATGTCTACAAGGGTTAAATCTTCTTGTTGGATTGATCTTTTTATCATATGTAATGTCCTTCTTTGTCTCTTATGATAGCCTTTGTTTTATAGTCTATGTTGTCATATAAGTACTAGTGGCCTGGTGCACGAAATTTGTGCACGGGGGGGTGGTCCCTCAGCCCAGCTTGCTGGCTCCTAACTGCTCACCTGCCTGCCTGCCTGATTGCTCCTAACCACTCTGCCTGCCAGCCTGCTTGCCCCCAACTGCCCCCCTGCTGGGCTGCTCACCCCCAACTGCTCCCCAGCCAGCCTGATGACCCCCAATGGCCACCCCACTGGCCTGATCACCCATAACTGCCCTTCCCTCTTGGCCCTAACTGCCTCTACCTCGGCCCCACCACCATGGCTTTGTCCAGAAGAACATCCAGAAGGTCTCCTGGAAGGTCTCCCAGTCTAATTAGCATATTACCCTTTTATTAGTATAGATTGAGGCCTGGTGCACAGGTGGGGACCGGCTGGTTTGCCCTGAAGGGTGTCCTAGATCAGGGTGGGGGTTCTTTTAGGGGCCAGGGCAGCCTGGGCGAGGGGCCTGTGGTGGTTTGCAGGCCAGCCATGCCCCCATTGGGGTAGGCGTCCCTACTGGGGATGATGCCGGCCTAGGCGAGGGGCTGGGGCAGTTCGCAGGCCAGCCATGCCCCCATGGGGTGAGGGTCCCCGCTGGGGGGCATGGCCAACCTGGGTGAGGGGCTGAGGGCTGTTTGCAGGCTGGTCACACCCCCTTCAGGGTGGGGGTCCCCACTGGGGTGCCTGGCCAGCCTGGGTGAGGGGCTGATGGCTGTTTGCAGTCTGGCCATGCCCCCAAGCAGGGACCCTCACCCCATGGGGGCATGACCAGCCTGGGTAAGGGGCTGAGGGCCATTTTCAGGGTGGCCACACCCCCTTCAGAGTAAGGATCCCCGCTGGGGTTCCTGGCCAGCCTGGGTGAGGGGCTGAGGGCTGTTTTCAGGCTGGCCACACTCCCTTCAGGGTGGGGGTCCCCACTGGGGTGCCTGGCAAGCCTGGGTGAGGAGCTGATGGCTGTTTGCAGGCTGTCCATGCCCCCCAGCATGGACGCTCACCCCATGGGGGCCTGGCCAGCCTGGGTAAGGGGCTGAGGGCCGTTTTCAGGCTGGCCACACCCCCCAGCAAGGACCCTCACCCCAATGGTGGCGTGGCCAGCCTGGGTGAGAGGCTGAGGGCTGTTTGCAGGCCTCTCCCTCGGTGGCTGGCCCAGGTGACCCAAACTCCCAAATGCTCAGGCCGGCTCCGTGCTGCCGCCCACAGGCCCCACCTTCAGCGGCTGGCCCAGGCAGGTGGGAAGCTTGGCTTCCTCCATTGCCGGGGGAGGCCCAAGCCTCCCGCCTGCTCCAACTGGCTCTGTGACCGCTGCCATCTTTGTCCTGCTAATTTGCATATTTCCTCCTGATTGGCTGTGGGCGTCATGGAGTGATGGTCAATTACCATATTACTCTTTTATTAGATAGGTTTGCTACCCAAGCTGTTTTGTTTTCATTTCCATTTTCAGGAAATATCTTTTTCATCCCTTTACTTTCAGTCTGTGTATGAGAGAGAAACATCATCAATAGGCTGTCTCCTGCCCTCCCCCTACTGGGGATCAAGCCCACAACCTGGGCATGTGCCCTGACTGGTGATTGAACCAGCAACCTCTTGGTTCATGGGTCAACACCCAACTACTGAGCCATACCAGCTGAGCTACCCTATGTCTTTTGATTGGAGTAATTAAGCCATTTACATTTAAAGTGATTATTGAAAGATATGTATTTATTGCAATATTCTTTTAACTATGTTCCTCTTTTTTTCCTTCTTAAAGAAGTCTCTAACATTTCTTGTAAAACTGATTTTGTGGTAATAAACTCCTTTAGCTTTTTCTTTTTAAAAAATATTTTTTATTGATTTTTATTGAGAAGAAGAGAGAGGGAGAGAGAGACAGAAACATCAATGATGAGAGAGAATCATTAATTGGCTGCCTCCCACACGCCCCACACTGGGGACCTTGAGCCCGCAACCCTGGGCATATGCCCCAACTGGGAACCAAACCGTAACCTCCTGGTTCATAGGTCAATGCTCAACCACTGAGCCATGCCCACTGGGCTCCTTTAGCTTTTTCTGGGAAGCACTTTATTTCTCCTTCAATTTGAAATGATAGCCTAGATGGCTAGAGTAGTCTTGGTTGTAGATTCTTGGTTTTTATCACTTTGAATATTTTGTGCCAATCTTTTCTGGCCTGAAATGTTTCTATTGAGAAATCAGCTGGAAGTCTTATGGAAGCTCTTTTGTAGGTAACTAACTGTCTTTCTCTTATGGCTTTTAAGATTCTCTCTTTGTTTTTAATTTTTGCCATTTTAATTATGATGTGTCTTGGTGTAGGCCTCTTTGGGTTTATTTTGTTTGGGACTCTGCACTTCCTGATTGTGTGTCTTTTTCCTTCACCTGATTAGGGAAGTTTTCAGTGATTATATCTTCAAATAGATTTTCAATCCCTTGGTCTATCTTCTCCTTCTGGTACCTCTATGATGCAGATGTTATTATATGTCATGTTGTCCATGAGGTCCCTTAGACTATCCTCATTGTCTTTAATTCTTTTTTCTGCTCTGATTGGGTGTTTTCTGCTATCTTTACTTCCAAATTACTGATTTGATCCTCTGCTTCATCTTACCTACCATTGATTCCTTCTAGTGTATTCTTCATTTCAGATATTGTGTTCTTCATTTCTGGTACTTTTTTATGTTTCCTATGTCTCTTTTATGTTTATTATCTCCTTGTTTAATTTCTTTTTTTTTAAATTTCTTTATTGATTAAGGTGTCACATATTTGTCCTCATCCCCCCATTCCCATCCCCCCCCATCCCCACGCATGCCCCAACCCCCTGTTGAACTTAACCGTTGGATAGGCTCATATGCATGCATACAAGTCCTTTGGTTGAACTCTCCCCCTCCCCCCACCCTCCCCTATCCTCCCTCTGAGGCCCGATAGTTCGATCGATGCCTCCTTGCTTCTGGTTCTGTTCTTGTTCCTCAGTCTATGTTGTTCATCATTTCCCCTAGATGAGCGAGATTGTATGTCACTAGATATATACTTATGAGAACTGAATGTGAGACGAGCAATAATAGTTATGCTGACAGGCAAATGAATCAGTCTGTAGTGAGTTTCTTTCTGGACCAACAGTTCTTTTGAGACCCAATTTCAATGTCCACCAGTTCCTTATGTGTACATGTCAGCGCTGACCCCTCAGCTCTGGATGGTGGACAAATGGTGGTAACGGAGGTCCGACTCCCTCTGGTTTGGTCTCGGCCGGACCCAGGGGCACGGCTTCACCTGGACTAAGGGGCATGTGGCCTCACCCGGATCTAGGGACACATGGTCTCACCCGGACCCAGGGACGCTTGGCCTCTCCCAGACCCAGGGGCACGTGGCCTCACCCGGGCCTAGGTGCACTAGGCCTCACCCGGATCAAGGAACACATGGTCTCACCCGGACCCAGGGACGCTTGGCCTCTCCCAGACCCAGGGGCACGTGGCCTCACCCGGGCCTAGGTGTACGAGGCCTCACCCGGATCCAGGGACACATGGTCTCACCCGGACCCAGGGACGCTTGGCCTCTCCCAGACCCAGGGGCACGTGGCCTCACCCGGGCCTAGGTGCACGAGGCCTCACCTGGATCCAGGGACACATGGTCTCGCCCGGACCCAGGGGTGCGTGGCCTCTCTCAGACCCAGGGGCACGTGGCCTCACCTGGACCTAGGTGCACGAGGTCTCACCCGGATCCAGGGACACATGGTCTCACCCGGACCCAGGCGCGCTTGGCCTCCCCCAGACCCAGGGGCACGTGGCCTCATCCGGGCCTAGGTGCAGGAGGCCTCACCCGGATCCAGGGACACATGGTCTCACCCGGACCCAGGGACGCTTGTCCTCTCCCAGACCCAGGGGCACGTGGCCTCACCCGGGCCTAGGTGCACGAGGCCTCACCTGGATCCAGGGACACATGGTCTCGCCCGGACCCAGGGGTGCGTGGCCTCCCCCAGACCCAGGGGCACGTGGCCCCACCCGGGCCTAGGTGCACGAGGCCCCACCCGGATCCGGGGACACATGGCCTCACCCGGACCCAGGGGCGCATGGCCTCTCCCAGACCCAGGGGCATGTGGCCTCACCCGGACCTAGGTGCGCGAGGCCTCACCCGGACCCGGGGACACATGGCCTCACCCGGACCCGGGGGCGCGTGGCCTCTCCCGGACCCAGGGGCGCGTGGCCTCACCCGGACCTAGGTGCACGAGGCCTCACCCGGATCCAGGGACACATGGCCTCACCCGGACCCAGGGGCGCGTGGCCTCTCCCAAACCCAGGGACGCATGGCCTCACCCGGACCCGGGACCCAGCCTCACCCGGATCCAGGGGCACATGGCCTCACCCGGACCCGGGATCTAGCTTCACCTAGACCCAGGGGCACGTGGCCTCACCCGGACCCAGGGGCGCGTTACCTCTCTCAGACCCCTGGTCGCGTGGTCTCACCCGGATCCAGGGGCGCACGGCCTCACCCGGACACGGGACCCAGCCTTACCCGGATCCTGGGGCCCACGGCCTCACCCGGACCCAGGGTTCAGATTCACCCGGACCCAGGGGCACATGGCCTCACCCGAACCCGGAATCCAGCTTCACCTGGACCCAGGGGCGTGAGGCCTCACCTAGACCCAGAGGCGTGTGACCACACCTGAGCCCAGAGGCTTGCAGCCTCGCCTGGACTCGGGTCTCAGCGGGGTTTCGTCTTCTTGATCCCAATTCCTGTTGGTCAATTCCCTCTCAGCAATTCCTTCGGTCATTTTCTCAGAGCTCCAGGGCGGCTGCCCCAGAACTCGTTGGGCGGCGGGCTCAGCGAGGCTCCGGTGTGCCCGGTGCGCGGCGGCGGGCTGGTCCGGTGTCGCTGCATCGGCCCTTGGGTCTGCAGCGGTGGCCGGTCGCCGAGCGTGCGCACCTGGCCGCTTCAGGGCATTGAGATTCTTGAAGGACTCGGAGGTCAGCAAGCACGGAGTCTCCCACCCCATGTCTCCCAGGGGCTCATCTGTCCGTGCTCGGCAGCGAGTGGAGCCGTCCCCTCAGCCGGAGACCGCCGGGGGAACTGCGCCGAGCACGTTCCAGGCCGCCATTGTGTCGCCTGAGCCATAGTTCTTAAAGTGTGGACTTTGGGTCACCGGCATCAGCATCATCCCGCGTACCCCTCTCTTTTATTCTAGTTGTAGAGCATCTGCTCAGCCAGCCCCCTGGTGGTTCTGGCTGGTGTCTGCTCTGCTCTCCCGTCGTAGTCTCAATATTGTTGTGGTAGGCAACGATCAGGCTGCCGCCCTATGTCTCCATCTTGGTCCTCCTTTGTACAGTTAAGTCTTGATTGTTGTTGGTGTCACTGGGAGGAATTGTCCTCCAGGCCAATTGGCCGTGAGGACCCTCTTTGTCTATATAGGAAGAGTTGCTGTGCAGGAGACATGTTTATGGGCCGGGTCTTGATGCAGCAATGCCTTGGCGCTCACTGAGTCTGCCTCTAGAATGCCTCCCTTATGCGAGTGGTTGAAATCTGGTGTCATCTCACACCAACCACTAGATGCCCTCGTTTCTGGGTCTCCAATGTAGTGTGGGTCAGCCACTACCTGAGGCACTCAGCAGGAAAAAGCTTCTGCTCAGCTTGGCTGGGGCGGAGCTACAGGGTGGAGCCTACAACCTTGGCTTCCTGTCAGCCCCGCCCTAAGAGGCTCCTGCCTCTGTGTCCCTCTGTATTCCTTGCAAACACCTCTGAGAGAAACGCGCCCTGGAGTTTCGCCCACTGCCAAACAGTCCAGTCCCTCCCCTAATGAATCTGGACTCCCAGATTCTCGCCTGGAACTGGGTTTCAGTGTAGTTGGAACTGGGTCTCAGCACAGTCTGGCGCCCCTGTCTCCTTCCCAGCAGGGCCACCCAGTGGCGCAGGCAAAAGTCCGTCCTCTGCAGGCCTTCCCGTGCGCGCGTCTGGAGCTGCCGCTCCTCTGTGCCTCCGCCCCACAGCCCAAATTCATTCCCCCAGCGTGCGCCTGGCTTCCCAGGGTTTCGCCCGGAACTGGGGTTCAGTGCAGTCGGAACTGGGGTTCAGCACGGTCCTGAGCTTATGTCTCCTTCCCGCTAGGGCAGTTCAGTGGCGCAGGCAACAGTCCGTCCTTTGCGCCCCTTCCCGTGCGCGCCTCTGGAGCTCTGCCTTCCGCCGCTCCTCTGTGCCTGCGCCCCACAGCCCAGATTCATTCCCCCAGCCTGCGCCTGGCTTCCCAGGGTTTCGCCCGGAACTGGCGCTCAGTGCAGTCGGAGCCGGCGCTCAGCGCAATCCGGAGCCTTTATCTCCTTCCTGCCAGTGAACGCCGGCCAGGCCTTCAGCCGCCCCTTCCTCTCCGGCTCCATCCTCCCCGCAGGCGCTCGTGCTGGTGTCTCCGCCCGTTTCTCCATACCTCAGGCTTTTACGGCTCCCCCGATTGTCCCCGTGGCCTTCTCCTTCCCCCCAGCTGTGGGCATTTCAGTCCGCCAGCTCTCCTGTGGTTCTGGACGATGTCCGTTCTGACCTCTAGTTGTGCCTTTGAAATTGTTGTGCCTGGCTGCAGGTTAGGTGTTTAACCTATGCCGCCATCTTGGTTTCTCCTCCTTGTTTAATTTCTCACTGAGTTCATTCATTCTTCTCTTAAGTTCCTAGAGCATCCTTATAACCATTGTTTTGAACTCTATATATAGTTTATTGCTTGCTTCTATTTTATTTAGTTCCTGGGGATATTTTTCTGTTCTTTCATTCGGGGCATATTTCTTTGTCTCAAAATTTTGGTTGCCTCTCTGTATTTGCTTCTGTGTATTAGATAGATCTTCTATGTCTCCCAATCTTAGTATGGTGACTTTATGTAGTAGGTGTCTTATGGGGCTCAGTAGCAGTCTCCCTTATCACTCGAGCAAGATGCTCCAGGAATGTCCCCTGTGTAGATTATGTGGGCCTTCCTGTTGCAGTTGAGTCTTGATTGCTGTTGGCCCCTCTATGCACAGGGTTGATCATCAGGCTGGCTGACTGTGAACATTGACCCTGAATACAGTGTACGGGCTGCTGTTTGGGTGCTGACCACGTGAAGTGGAATTCACCTCAGCAGGATCTGCTGGCTGCCAAGATCTCCACTTGTGGAGCTAATCGGATCCTGCTCTGATCTTGTCTTAAGTTTTTCACTGGGTTTGTTGTTCTGGGGCTTCTTTGGAGAAATTCTGATTTAGATCCATGTCAAACTCTGCCTTTGACTAGCCCTGGGCAACCTACTTGCAGCTACAACACATTCCACAGTGTGTAGCTGCCAGTTCTGGGCCTTGGTGTGTGAGGGAAAGGCCAAGTTGCACACCAAGCCTGGATTCCACCAGCATTGAGCCCACAGGCAGGTCAGCAAAAAGCCCAGGGCTCCCCAATATCCACCTCTGCCTGCCTCTGCCTTTTAGACTCAGTCACTAAAAGAGCCTCTGGTGGTACACAAGTTGCATAAGGTAGGTTCTCAGTGAGTCACAGGGTAGGGCTGAGTGTTGTTTATCAGATTGTTCAACTTTAGTGCTAGTGCTGGATCTGAGGCCACTCAGAAAACATCCCAGGGTATAACAAGGCTAGCTACCACCCTCCAGGTGCCCGTAGACCTCTGTGGTGTGACAGGGGGAGGGGTGTCTCAGGGCGTCATTGGGGTGAGAACAGCAGGGTTATCAGGCCCAAAGAGACCAAGATTTGGCTGTGTGAAGAGAGGCTTCTGCATTGGTCTGGCATGCAAGTGGAAAAAGGCCCCCTCCTAAAGCCACACAACTTAGTCTGTCCCAGATTCTGCCTAGACCTCCTAGAAAGCCCTAGCTCAGTGGGTAGGGCCACTGGGAGTTGGGAGGGTGGGGCTAATAGATCTCCTGTGAGAGGCATTGGAGGTCAGGGTCATGGGAAGATTCAAGGAATGGCTCCAGCCCAGAACTATACAACTCAGTCACTGACACCCTCTGAGTCTGCCCACACTTCTACACCTGAGGCTCAGGCAGCTGACTCCTCCACATGGAATGAGCTCTACAGTGCATGTGACAGAGAATCTGGAGGGTGGGGCTATTACTTCTTCCAGTCTGAAGCCCTATGGAGGGGAGTTTTCCACCCAAGAAAGATGGTATCTGTGATGTGGGAGAGGGATTCATCACAGGGACCCTGGTGGTTGTCCCTTCAGCTCTCTCCTGAGCCACAAACCTCAGTCTCTCTTCACATGACTGTAGTCCTCTCCAATAATTGACTAGAAATGTGAGTTGAAATGTTTGTCTATCCCTCTGCCAGAGCCCAGGATAAGTGGCTGTGAATGAGATTTTGTGCATTGGCCATTTAAGAGTGTGCCTGGATCCTGGCCAGTGTGGCTCAGTGGTTGAGCATTGACCTATGAACCAGGAGTTCACAGTTCGATTCCCAATCAGGGCACAGGCCTGGATTGCAGGCTTGATCCCCAGTAGGGGGCGTGCAGGAGGCAGTCAATCAATGATTCTCATCATTGATGTTTCTATCTCTCTCTCTTCCTTCCCCTCTGATATCAATAAAAATGCATTTTTATTTTTTTTAAAAAAGAGAGTGCCTGGAGTTCTTACAGACTCCTGTTTCTCCCAGGTGGTCAGAATCCCTACTAATTTTCACATCCAGATGTTGTGTTGGCGCCTCTTCCCGGGTCTGGTGTTCTGGGCTGGGGAGCCCAGTGTGGGGTTGAGAACACTTGCTTCTCAGGGGGAACCTTTGCAGCTGAGATAGTCTCCAGAATCTCAGCCACCACATGTGGGAGTGAGGCCAACCCTTTTCACATCTCTGCCCTTCCTACCAGTCTCAATGTGGCTTCTGTAAATCCTTGGTTATAAGATTTCTGTTCGGCTAGTTTTCAGTTGGTTATTCAGGATGATTGCTCTATATTTTAATTATAATTCCAGTGTGGTCCTACTCTGCCCCCTTCTTGGATTCCTTGGACTTTGTGGACTTTAATTGTAGTTGCTATAAGGGCAGGAAGTGGGGTGACACAGTTTGGGTTTTCCAGATGTGGAATTTGGGGTACAAGGTATGTAGACATCAATATCTTTGAAAGGAATAAGTGGGATCCAGGATTGGGTGGAGAAATCAAGTGGTGATATCAGCCTAGGAAAACCTTGGCCAACCCAACATGGAAGTCTGAGGTGAGCATTTCTCATAAGAGTGTCCCACAATAAACTGACAAGGCTGGGCCTTAAACCCTCCTCTCTCTTTCAATCACTGGAAACTGGCTGACCTGGGAAGAGCATGACCTGACATGGAGTCAGACCCTGAAGTGACTGATAACAGATGTCTGAGCACACACTCCACAGCTGGACAGCAGATCCTTCCTTGAAAGGAATCAGGATGGCATATTCTCTGTGTCCACCACCCAGGGGAAGGGGTGGTGGTGGTGGTAAACCAACAATGGAGTAACACATAACAAACTGTTGATTGTTCAGAATAGTGAATTCTAACCATATCTTAATATGTTAAGGAAGAGGATTGGCAGCCATCTCTTGATAAAGGATAGTAGGAAAAGTGAGTTGAAATGTCTGTGCACCAGACAACTTTCCATGTGCAGTAAGATCAACTATTGCCAAATGGATCAGGTGCAATTGGTAGGGTTTTATATAGGATGAGAACAGGGAGAAGTTAGGATGAAGAGAGGAAAGGACTAGAGGTAGAGCAAATCTTAGCCCAGGGCTATCCCAGAAATCTATATGGCTCAAAACAATGTTCCTCATCCCTTGGGATGATTCTTAGACTCACCACCCCACCATCCCACACCAATCTACTCAATCAGAATCTCTGGGTTTGAAAGAAACTTATAATACTAATTCTAAAGAATATATTCACCCCTATGCTCATTGCAGAGTTATTGACAATAGCCAAGATATGGAAGCAACCCAAGTGCCCATCAACAAATGAGGTATATATATATCCTAATATATAAAAACCCTGGGTCATAATGACCAGTAACAACCGGAGGCTGAACAACAGGAAGTCAGTGCTGGCCCCGCCCCCAAGCAAGCAGTTAGGGGCAATCAGGCAGGCAGGCAGAGTGATTAGGGGTGATCAGGTAGGCAGACGGCCCCTCACAGGGCTGGCCCCACCCCCCAGCAAAGAAAGAGGGAGGCCCAGGCCAGCCAAGCCATTGCACCCCAGCCTGTTGCCTGCATAGGGAGGCCACCGTTGGCAGGGGAGGGGGGGACAGCGCTGCACAGATGGCAAGCAGTGGCAGTGGCGGGGGTGGGGCCAGCTGCCTGCAGCCCGGGGAAGGAAAGCCCCGATAGGCCCTGATCTCAGGCCAGGCCTAGGGACCCTACCCGAGGGGTCCCGGATTGTGAGAGGGTGCAGGCTGGGCTGAGGGACCCCCTCCCCCGAGTGCACAAATTTTCATGCACTGGGCCTCTAGTATATATATATCCTCCTCTTCATTATTCAATGGAATATTACTCAATCATAAAAAAGAATGAAATCTAACCATTTTCAACAGCATGGATGGACCTAATGGGTATATGCTCAGTGAAATAAATCAGTCAGAGAAAGACAAATATCATATTATTTCACTTATAGTATATAGACTCTAAAGAACAATGTAAATGAAAAGCAAAGATAAACAGACTCATAGATATAGAGAACTAATGGTTGCCAGAGGGGAGGGAGTTTGGGGTACTGGGTGAAAAAGATGAATGGATTGAGAAGTACAAATTGGTATTTACAAAATAGTCATGGATGTAAAGCACAGCATAGGGAATATAGTCAATAATATTGTAATAACTATGTATGGTGCCAGGTGGGTACTGGAAATACCAGGGGGAACACTTGCAAAGTATATGATTGTCTAACCATTATACTGTACACATGAAACTAATACAAATTAATATTGAATGTAAAAAAACAGTAAGGAAGTAATCAATTAGGTTCCATCCTCTTCAAAATTTCATTTACTTAAACTTTATATTAACTGAAAAACTTTTTGCTGTCTTAAACAAAAAAGAAATGTAAGATAATAAATGTGGTGTTTTAAGCAAAAAAAAAAAAAATCTCTCGGGTTAGAACCAAGAATCAGCATGTTTAAACATCCCCAGTGCTTCTTCTGCAATTTGAGAACCCTGCAAAGGATGGGTCAGCACCATGGAATACCCTCTACAAGACTGCACAAAGTACTTTCACTGTATAGAGTCTGTAAGAAGAGATGATCCAACTAGCATCCTCAATCATAAGACTCTAATGGGAGAGATGGCAAACCCAGTGGAAAAAGAACCAATGGCACAGGACATGCGGACATATGTAAGATTTTGTTATTGAACTTCTCAACCAATTACCACCATATAGAGTAAATCATCCATAAATGTTGAATGTTGTATTACATATGCCACAATCTGAATTGGATCCTGAGTTATGAAAATAAAGTAAGACCTCTCTCTAGTCAGTGTCCTGAACTCCTAGCTCCAAGGCAGAAGTCCTTAACCCAGCACCCATAGATAGCATTTAAAGGGGCTCATGAACTAGGATAGGGGGGTGGTGGTAAACATAGCTTCTTTATGAGAACCAGCCATTCACCAAAATTTAGGATTTCCTTAAATCAGTGATGGGCAACCTTTTGAGCTTGGTGTGTTCAACTTCGCCAAAAAACTGAGCATAACTCGGGTAGTGTGTCACTTTGAGGAAAAAAACATTATTTCGCAAATGTTTCATCCTCAGGAGCAGCAAATGTTTCATCCTCGGCATGCGGCCACCTCAGCAGCTGCGTGTCATCAGAAATGGCTACGCATGTCAGTGCTGACACGTGTGTCATAGGTTAGCCATCACTGCCTTAAATCATGGATATAGGCAACAAATCACAGTAGAATTAGCAATACCTATGACTTGGTCATCAATAGAAACCATGGATATGTTTTGTATTACTTTAATATTATTGTAGATATCTTGAAATATGGTTTACTCATCAGTACTTTAATACTGTTACTTTTTAGATTTCTAGATCTTGATATTTAGTATGTTCATAGAGAAGTACATGTATTATATCACATATTTCTTTTAATTATTTTGATAATTTTATTTTTATACTAGAGGCCCAATGCAAAAAATTCATGCACAGGTAGGGTCCTTATGTCTGTCTGGCCAGCAATCAGGGCCGATCTGCAGGATGACTGGCAGGGCGATCGGGGGTGGGGTGGGGGCCCTGCTGGCACTTGCCTTGGCTGACCTGGCACCACCCCTTGCCGCTGCTACTGGGTGGGGCCTGCGGGCTGGGGGCAGCTCCTCCACTGAGTGTCTGCCCCCTGGTGGTCAGTGTGCATCACAGTGACTGGTCATTCTGCTGTTCAGTCAATTTGCATATTAGGCTTTTATTATATAGGATCATTGGTTTCCTTGGTAATCATATATATAATTTTATACCTTTAAACTTTATTCTATGTCAGGGTCTATAGGCTTAATCAAATTTGTAAAGAGGTGCATAGCTCACAAAAAGTTAAGAACTCCTAAACAATAAGAAAACCTACTGCATGGGAGAACATATTTGCCAATGTTATCACAGATAAGGGTTTAATCGCCAAAATTTACAGGGAACTCATACAAATTAACAAAAGGAAGGTAAACAATCCAATAAAAAAAATGGACCAAGGACCTAAATAGACACTTTTCAAAAGAGGACATACAGAAGGGCAAGAGACATATGAAAACATCCTAAAAGTCACTAATCATCCAAGAGATGCAAATCAAAACAGCAATGAGATACCATCTCACACCTGTCAGAATGGCTATCATCAACAAATCAACAAATGACAAGTGCTGGTGAGGATGTGGAGAAAAAAAACCCTGGTGCACTGCTGGTGAGAATGCAGACTGGTGCAGCCACTGTGGAAAACAGTGTGGCATTTCCTCAGAAAATTAAAAATGGAACTGCCAGGAGAGATCAACCAAAGGACTTGTATGCATGCATATAAGCCTAACCAATGGACACAGACAACAGGGGGTGAGGGCATGAGTGAGGGTGGGTGGGGGGCAATGGGGCGATAAGGACACATATGTTATACCTTAATCAATAAAGAAAAAAATTTTAAATGAAACTCCCATTTGACCCAGTAATCCCACTTCTAGAAATATATCCCAAGAAATCAGAAACACCAATCAGAAAGAATAGATGCATGCCTATGTTCATAGCAGCACACTCTACAATAGCTAAGATTTGGAAACAGCCTAAGGGCCCATCAGCAGATGAGTGGATTGAAAAACTGTGGAACATCTGTACAATGGAATACTATGCTGCTGTAAAAAAAGAAGGAACTTTTACCATTTGTAACAGCATGGATGGAGCTGGAGAGCATTATGCTAAGTGAAATAAGCCAGTCAGAGAACGATAAATATCACATGATCTCACTCATTTGTGGAAGATAATGAACAACATAAACTAATGAACAAAAATAGAGCCAGAGACATAGAAGCATCTATCAGACTGTCCAACCCAAGAGGGAAGGCAGGGTAGGGGGTGAGAGGGGGAGTAAGAGATCAACCAAAGGACTTGTATGCATGCATATGAGCATAACCAATGGATGCAGACAGTAGGGGAGTGAGGGCATGTGCTGGGGGGTGGGAGCAGCCGGGGAGAGGTCAATGGGGGGAAATGGAGACTTATGTAATACGTTAATCAATAAAGAATTTAAATTTTAAAAAGTTAAGAACTCCTATGGTTGAAAAGTCTATGTAGCTAATGGTTACCTACATTAGGTCATTTGTATTTCAACCACCTCCCAACCCCATACAACACAACTACTCTCAACATTTTGGCTAGTTACTTCCTGGATAAGACACATTAGAAAGAAGAAGAGACAGAAAATTTTGCTTTAGGACCCTTAAGTTGAGTCATGCAGTTATTTCATTCATTCATTCATTCATTCAATTCAACAAATGCTTATTGAGCACCTATTATGACTTAGGCACTATGGTGGGTACTGAAGATACAGTGATAAATAAGATAGATATTGTCTTTCTCCTCAAGGAGTTTACATTGTAGTTGGGGAAACTAGTGAGAAGCAAGTAAACAGACAATAAAATTTCCAGATTTATTGCTTCATGCAGGGGTAGAGACCCTTTTTTCTGCCATTTGGATATTTATAACATCATTTTCTGGCCACACAAAATTATCAACTTAAAAAAATAGTCTGCTAAAAAATATATTTTTTAAATTAGCCTGCTATATTTAGTCAAACATTAACTCACCCCTAATGCCTTGGCAGGGCCAGACCAAATTATTTTGCAGGCCTTATACTGCTCGTGGGGTGGATAGTCCCCACCCCTGGTGAAAAAAAAAAAAAAAAAACACAAAGAAGGGATAGAGATAATAATAGTCAGCATTTATTGAGTGGAATACTTAATATGTGCCAAATATTGCTCTAAGCTTTATACTGACTAGCACACATTTATATGGTTCCCATAGGTTTAGTATTCCCATTTTAGAGATAAGGAAATTAAGGCACATAGAAGTGACCAATGCCATAACAGCTAGAAAATGACAGAGCCCAGGATTCAAATCCAAGCATCAGTTCATTTTTAGACATGTTAAGTTTGAAATGTCTATAAAATATCTAAGTGGATAAGTTGAATAAGCAAGTGGGGATATGAGTGTGGGCATAAAAAAGGCCCAAGATGAAGATCCAGATCCAGAAGTCATAAGCACAGAATTGGTTTTTAGAACCATAGAGTTAGATGAGATCCCCTAGGAAGAGAGGGCAGGTAGAGAAGAGAGGTAAGTCCAGGAGTGAGCCCTGAAGCACTTTAACATTTAGAGCTTAAGTAGAGGAGGGGATACATCCAAGTTAAGATGAAAAGTCCCCAGAATCCATGAGAAGGAAGGACATTTTAAAGAGAATAGTGTAATCAACTGGGTCAAAAGTTCTTCATCATCACTATATTATTACTCTAGGATACTGGTTAAGACCATGTGGGATTTGTAAAGGGGACCCAGTTTAAGAAATGATAATCCAGTGATATGTAGTATAACCATGATGGCTATATATTCTTGGTTTGTCTGGGACCGTCTTAGTTTACACCATTGTCCTACATTTAATCCAATTTAGCATTTGTCTCACGTTTTTTATATTTTAACTGTTACAGTTGTGCTAAGATAATTTGGTTTGTGTTTAATAGGTCTCCTTTAACTTCCAGTTTCTATAGACTTCTTTCTCTCTTTGGCTCTTACATGATTAAATCTGAAAGACAATCAGTGGTAATCCATCTCTTTTCCTAACACTTTCCAAATCTAACATAATTAACCTCCTCATTTGGGAAAGCAAGCATGGAGCTCACTGATGAAAGGAAAGATGCCCAGATAACAGCAGCTGGGGACAGCTAACAACCTTAGTTCTCAGGTAATGGTGGAATAAATATTTGACACTGTCCAGCTACCAGCCACATCACTCCCTTCCTCTCTGAAATTAATGAAATATGTGCAGGAAATAAGAGCTAAGCAGTCCTGCATACAGTATAGAGAGCATTCTAAACATTCTTGCAACAGTGGTTGTGTAATTTATTAGTATGTAAATCCACAACTATTTATTTTATTGTTTGATAATGCTTTTCTATATTGCAAAAATACTCAGCAGGAATGAGCACAAATAAATGAAAGTATTTGTTTATGAAAATGTAGGTACTAAGATGATGTACATGAAACTCATGAAAATGTCGATTGCTGTTTATCAGCCAAGGGGGCCAGAGTAATATAACTGACTACACAAAACTAGGAGACACCTATCTGCTGAAGAAGCATCATCATCTATCTCAGAATTCAGTAGTTATTTTAATGTGCTCAAGGACCCCACATGCAGATACAGAAGATTTACATATCTCTGTGAAGCATAACTTTTCATGTAAATCAACTGGTTGTTCTAAATTCATTTTGCTCATTTTTATTATAAATTTTCTTGTGCTTGTATGAAAACTGAAGCAATAGCTGTTGGCTGAATTAGCCAAACAAATGGTTCCATGACACCAGCTTTATATCGGTGTCTTCAGGTGCTTCAAATAGATGAGAAGTGAAATTAATAATGAAAATTATTTCATCCCATGCATGGAATCAAATAACAATGTTTGAAGTTAATTCCGATGAAGGTGAAACAAAAATGCTATTTATAGGTTCAGTAACAAAGTTTATCATTCAAGATAAAAACATCTGTTTTATTTCTTTCAGTGATAATATGGACACAAATTTTAGCAGAGGAAAATTTTTATATGAAAATAATGTTCTTACTCAATTAAGAAATTTATACAGCAGGAACATCCTCGAGATTGGTTATAGTGCACATATAATTAATAACTGCATCCAAACCAACTGCATACCCGGGCGGGGTGTCGGTCCCCAGTGGGGGGCATGCAGGACGCAGCCAATCAATGATTCTTTCTAATCCTTGATGTTTCTCTCTCTCTCTCTCTCTCTCTCTCTCTCTCTCTCTCTCTCTCTCTCTCTCTTTCTCTCTCTCTCTCCCCATCTCCCTTCCTCTCTGAAATATATATAATATATATATATTTAGAAATAGTATGATTTACAGATATGAACTAATTGAAGGTGTGAACAATTTCAAATTCATTAGCCTTAAAATTCAAGTTTGAAAATGATTGTAGACAATTTTATTATTTAAATTTTTTAAATAATCAAACTGCCCTGGTCAGTGTGGCTTAGTTGGTTGGAGTGTTATCCTGTATACTGAAAGGTTGCAGGTTCTATTCCCTGTCAGGGCACACACCCAGGTTGCGACTCTGATCCTGGTTTGGGGCGAGTTCAGAAGGCAACCAATTGATGTTCTTTCTCACATTGATGTTCTCTCTCTCTCTCTTCTCTCTCTCTCTCTCTCTCTCTCTCTCCTTTCCCTCTCTCTTTAAAAATCAATAAGCATATCCTCTAGTGAGGATTAAAAATAAGAATAAATCCACATTGAAAAAAAATACACACTTCACAAAAATATCAGTGATTATTATGAAGGCAGACTAAGAAACTGATCAGACTATGTGCATAGGTAGCAATAATAATTACTTTACTGCCGAAAACGGTTTGGCTCAGTGGATAGAGCATTGGCCTGCGGACTCGAGGGTCCCGGGTTCGATTCTGATCAAGGGCATGTACCTTGGTTGCGGGCACATCCCCAGTGGGGGGTGTGCAGGAGGCGGCTGATGGATGTTTCTCTCTCATCGCTGTTTCTGACTCTCTCTTCCTCTCTGTAAAAAATCAATAAAATATATTAAAAAAATAATTACTTTACTTATACTATTTTTAAATGTTCAGATAATTAATATAAATAACTTATCTCTTGCTTTAATATACACCTATTTTATTTTTTAATGACAGATATTACTTATGACTATGTGTTGTTGTGTGTGGGTTTCTTTTTTTTTTTGCACACTGATATAATAAATCAATTTTTGGTGAAAAAATATTTTTTAAATCTAAAAAAATATTTATTGTTTATAAAATTAAATCTTTATTGTTGAAAGTATTACATATGCCACCCTTTCTCCCTCATTGACCCCTCTAACCTGCCCTAGCCCCCACCCCAGGCCTTCACCACCCTGTTGTCTGTGTCCATGGGTTATGCATATATTAGTATGCATACAAGTTTTTTGGTTGATCTCTTCCCATCCATCCACCCACCCCCACCTTCCCTCTGAGATTCGACAGTCTGTTCCATGTTTCTATGTCTCTGGATCTATTTTGTTCATCAGTTTATTTTGTTCATTAGATTCCACATATGAGTGAGATCATGTGATACTTGTCTTTCTCTGACTTATTTCACTTAGCATAATACTCTCCAGGTCCCTGAATGCTGTCTCAAAGGGTAAGAGATCCTTCTTTTTACTGCTGCATAGTATTCCATGGTGTAGATGTACCACAGCTTTTTTATTCACTCATCTACTGATGGGCACTTGGGCTGTTTCCAGATCTTAGCTATTATAAATTGCACTGCTATGAACATAGGGGTGCATACATTCTTTCTAATTGGTATTTCAGGTTTCTTAGGATATATTCCTAGAAGTGGAATCAGTGGGTCACATGGCAGTTCGATATTTAATTTTTTGAGGAAACTCCATATTGTTTTCCATAATGGCTGCACCAGTCTGCATTCCCACCAGCAGTGTACTAGGGTTCCCTTTTCTCCACATCCTTGCCAGCACTTGTAAAAAAATATTTTAAAACTATGTAGTATTTTTAGAGCCTCCTTCACTCTCCAAAGTGTCTCAGTTTGGACAATTATCACCTAACTGTAGCATACTTAGCACATTAGCTTTGTCAGCAGCTGGTCAGAGCTTTAATCCCAGCGCTGCAATTTAGTAGCTATGTAACCTTAAGTATGTTATTTAATCTCTCTCAAACTCAGTTTCTTTGTCTTTAAAATGGGGATGATAATAATGGCAACTTGCTCATTGGGTTGTTGTGAAAGTGAAATGATAACGTGTATAAAGGCACTTAGCACAGTGCCTTGGCATATAGTGCTCTCAATAAACAAATTGTTATTATCACTGTTGTTGTTACTATTATTAAGAAGTTATGGTCATGATTTCTGTCAGATTTTCTTTTCTTTTCTTTTTTACAGAAAAGCACTCTCAATAAATTTTATATTCCAATGATTAATCTTCAGGACCTCTTTTTGCTCCTAAAATGTTCACATCATAAGCCCACACAGTGCCTATTCCCTGTCCAGTGACCAGGTCTAGGGTCCAGTTTGGGGAAAGAAAACTGGCAAGTGATGACTCTAGGGTCACCCTCAAGTTCAAGCTCAAGTTTTTTCTTCAACCGCAGCATCAACTGAAGCACCCCCAAAGTAACAACATTTGAGTACTGTGAAAAAGTAACCTTTCACAAAATTGAAGTATAAAATTTGGCTGAGTCCTATACCCTTTCTCCCCAATCACAGTATCTGGAGTACCAAACTAGCCATGGGCTTAGTTCATAGCCAACTAAGTTGTGAATCCTTCTTTTGCAGCTATCACAATCAGTCCATCACCACTACCAATGTCCACCAGAGGTCCTCTTCTGCTTCACATTTTCCCATTTCAATCTGCATTACAATTGCAGATATAAAAGGCATGCAAATTTTTTGGAGGGCTGGTATTATAAATGGAGTGACCACAGGCATGCACAACCACCAGTGCTCTACCAAACCATCCCAGTAAATAAGAAGTCCCACCTGCTTTTCTTCAAACTGTTGGGTTCAAGACTTGTAGGTAGTACTTATACTAACAGACTTTCTTCTTTAAGTGTTTCTGGAGGTGTACCTCTTCCTCTGTTGTCATATTTTCTTTATTACTGACTTGGTGTCCTAACAAACATTAGCAGATTGGTTGCTTGACCTTGACTTTATCTAGAAAAGAGACCCAGTGATCAGGAAATCCACCAAATTAAATTATGGCATAGGTCATCATTTTCAAGAATATTTTCCTTAGACTATTGGACCTGCAAGATGCTCTGCAGTCAAATGACACTGGGAAACCATAGCCATGTCTTGCAAATTCATAATATTGTATCAGTACCGCATAAGTTCTGAGAAATCCTATAATTAAAAAAATAATTTGTTTAAGCCCCATTTTCCAAATTTATCTACACTAATGAAAGAGAAACATGCAAATTGACCATCCCTCTGCTACGCCCACCAGCCAATCAGAGTGAGTATGCAAATTAACCAAACAAAGATGGAGGTTAATTTGCATACATAGGCACGGAGCGAAGACTAAAGACAGCTTAGAAGGAAGCCAAGCACTGCAGAAGGGAGCGAAGCAGCAGAGATGGGAAGGAGCCAAGGCAGTGGAGAAGGGAGCGAAGCCCGCTTCGCTCTGGCTGCAGGAAGCCCTATTCTTGAAGGAATCTTCCTGCAATGGGCCTCTAGCATAATATAAATGTGTGTATGTGTGTATGTGGTGCCTCAAAATTAATGAAGTCTTCTACAAACATATTTTGTGAAACACAGATATAATCTAACTTCTTCATTTAAAAAATGTGAGGCCCAATTCCGACTTTCCCAAGGCCACACAATAGTAATGGGTATGTGGGCATGGATTCCAAATCTTCAAATCCTTGTGCCTTTTTTTCCAGAAAAGTCTTTTTGTATGTAATAATCTTTGTGCACATATACATTTTCCTGGGCTATATATTAATTAGCAGATGTGTAATACCTTTGAAAGTCCAAAGACAAGAACATTTTATAATTGCCACAGGTTTTGTATTGTGAACTTACAGTTTAACAGCCCCCATCCTCTCTTGGACTGAGGATTTCTGTTCTTTTTTATTTATTTTTTATTTTTATGAGTTATTTGAGCCAAACTGATGACAAGTGCCAGGAAGCAAAACCTCAACAGATTGAGAAAATGCTCCCCCCAAAATGGCAGTTTTGCACTTTATGTTATACATTACAATAAAAAGAGAAGACATAAGTGGGTTAAAGGAAATCCATTGGTGACAGATTAGGGAGGCGGGAGGAAAGCAAAGTAGGGGGTAGGGGTGAAGGGACCTCTGGGATTGGATAAAAACTAAAATGATAGACCCATACTTCTTTTACATAGGTGGGTACAGGTTAGTTAACAGTCAACAATTAACATGATACAATAACAATCAGGGGGTTTGTGGTCTCCAGTCTTGTACAGTGCCTGTGCTTTGAGGAATCGGGAAAAGGGGAAATAACAGTGTTATTGCAAAGGCATTTTTTTAAATAAATCTTTATTGTTCAGATTATTATAGTTGTTCCTCTTTTTTCCCCCCATAGCTTCCCTCCACCCGGTTACCACCACACCCTCTGCCCTTACGCCCCCTCCCCACTGTCCTCATCCATAGGTGTATGATTTTTGTCCAGTCTCTTCCCGCACCCCCCACATCCCCTTTCCCCTTAGAATAGTCAGTCCACTCCCTTTCTATGCCCATGATTCTATTATATTCACCAGTTTATTCTGTTTATCAGATTTTTTATTCACTTGATTTTTAGATTCACTTGTTGATAGATATGTATTTGTTGTCACTTTGTTGTTCATAATTTTTATCTTTACCTTTTTCTTCTTCTTCCTCTTCTTAAATAATACCCTTCAGCATTTTATAAAATACTGGTTTAGCAGTGATGAACTCCTTTAGCTTTTTCTTATTTGTGAAGCTCTTTATCTGACCTTCAATTCTGAATGATAGCTTTTCTGGGTAGAGTAATCTTGGTTGTAGGTTACTGCTATTCATCACTTTGAATATTTCTTGCCACTCCTGTCTGCCCTGCATAGTTTCTGTTGAGAAATCAGCTGACAGTTGTATGGGTACTCCCTTGTAGGTAACTAACTGTTTTTCTCTTACTGCTTTTAAGATTCTCTCTTTGGCCCTAGCTGGTTTGGCTCAATGGATAGAGTGTCGGCCTGCAGACGGAAGGGTCCCAGGTTCTATTCCAGGCAAGGGCACATGCCTAGGTTGTGGGCTCGATCCCCAGTAGGGGGCGTGCAGGGGGCAGGCGATCAATGATTCTCTCTCATCATTGGTATTTCTATCTATATCTTCCTCTTTCCTCTCTCTGAAATCAATAAAAATATTCATTAAAAAAAAGATTCTCTCTTTGTTTTTTGCCCTTGGCATTTTAATTATGATGTGTCTTGGTGTGGTCCTCTTTGGATTCCTTTTGTTTGGGGTTCTGTGTGCTTCCTAAACTTGTAAGTCTATTTCTTTCACCAGGTGGGGGAAGTTTTGTCATTATTTCTTCAAATAGGTTTTCAATATCTTGCTCTCTCTCTTCTTCTGGCACCCCCATAATTTGGATGTTGGTATGCTTGAAGTTGTCCCAGAGGCTCCCTACACTATCTTCATATCTTAGGATTCTTTTTTCTTTTTGCTTTTCCAGTTGGGTGTTTTTTGCTTCTTCGTATTTCAAATCTTTGACTTGATTCTTGGGATCCTCTAGGCTGCTGTTGGATCACTGTACATTATTCTTTATTTCAGTCAGTGTATGCTTAATTTCTAGTTGGTCCTTTTTCATATCCTTGAGGATCTCACTAAATTTCTCAGAGGTTTCTAGAAGATTCTTGAGTAACCTTATAACCATGGTTTTGAACTCTATATCCAGTAGTTTGCTTTCCTCCATTTCCTTCATTTGTGACCTGTTTCTTTGTCTCCTCGTTTTGGCTGCTTCCTTGTGTTGATAGAGTGGCTTTGTGTGCTAGGTGTCCTATAGGGCCCAGTGGTTCAGCCTCCCCAATTACCTGAGGTGGACACTCTTGGTGCACCCCTTTGTGGGCTGTGTGCACAGTCTTGTTGTAGTTAAGCCTTGATTGCTGTTGGTATCACTGGGAGGAATTGACCTCCAGGCCAATTGGCTGTGAGGATCAGTTGTGTCTACAATGGGAGAATTTCTGTGCTGGAGACACCCTTATGGGGCAAGGCTTGCTTCAGTGGGGCTTTGGCGCTCACTGAGTCTGCCCCCTGAGTGTGTCTCTTATGGATGTGAAGCGTTGAAATATGGATGGTCTCACTCTGACCACTGGGTGCACTGGTTCTTGGATCTCCAAGGAGGTGCAAAGTCAGCCACTCCCTGAGGCCACCCAGCAGGAGCTACAGAGAGATCTGCAGATTCCTCCTCTTAGTTTGGGGTTTGGAGGTGTCCAGATGAGGCCCAGCTGTGAAGCAATGCAAGCTGTTGTCCAGCTTTGGGCCTTCTGTTGGAGGCTCTGGGGCTCTCTGACCCAGCTGCAGTTTGTTAGGTTTTAGATTGCAAAGGGCCAGGCCATTCATATGCAAAAGCCTCTGTGCACAGATTGGGTGGGGTTGTAAATTGGATGGGGCGGGGTCTCAGGGAATCACCAGGGTGGAGCAAACAGCAATGGCTGACTGTCAGCCCTGCCCCGAAGAGTTCCCTGGGTCTCTGTGTCCCGCGGCCCCATGCAGGAACAATGAACGCTGCAAGCACCTCTGAGAGAAAGCCGTCCTCATGTCCCAGCCTGATGCCAGACAGTCCAGTTTCTCCCTGTATGAGACTGGGTCCCCAGAGTCTCACCCAGAACTGGAGTTCAGAGCAGTCAGGAGCTTGTATCTCCCTCCTGATTGAAAAAGACAACAGCGTACTCAGTTGCCAAACCTTTTTTGCACGTGCCTCCGTACCTCCGCACTTTACTTCACACCTCCGCACCTCCTCCCAGTCTCAGTGTGCTTTTCTCTTTCCTTCTAGTTGTATAAATTCCACTCATCCAGCCTTCCCGTGGTTCTGGATAATATCCGTTTTGTCTTTTAGTTGTAGTTTTGAAGTGGTTGTGTGAGACAGCAAGTTCAGGTGTTTACCTATGCTGCCATCTTGGTTCTTCTGCAAAGGCATGTTTTAACAAGTATGTTATCCTAAATTCAAAAAGACAACAGGCCCTGGCCAGGTGGCTTAGTTGATTTGAGTGCCATCCCATATACCAAAAAGTTGTGGGTTCGATTCCTGGTTAGGGCACATACATAGTTTTAGGGTTCAGTTCCTAGTCATGGTGTGTACAGGCGACAACCCATCAATGTTTCTCCCACATCAGTCTCTCTCTCTCTCTCTCTCTCTCTCTCTCTCTCTCTCTCTCTCTCTCTCTCTCTCTTCCTGTCTCACTAAAAAGCAAAACAAAACAACAGCAAAAATCAGCCCCGCCGGTATGAGCATCGACCTATAAACCAGGAGAGGTCAGCATTCAATTACCGGTCAGGACACATGCCCAGGTTACGGGCTTGATCCCCAGTAGGATGCATGCAGAAGGTAGCTGAGATTCTCTCTCATCATTGATGTTGCCATCTCTCTCTTCCTCTCTGAAATCAACAAAAATATATTTTTTAAAATCAACAAAAACATATCCTTGGGTGAGAATTTTATAAAATAAATGACAAGCTTAGTTAAGGTGAAGATTGACCTTTGTTAAAAAAAAATACTTCTAGATAACATGACTACTTGCCATGAACTCCCTTTAATTAAAAGGTTTAAAATCCCACCATCCTATGTGGTTACTTTAGGTCTCTGAGTTTGTAAGACCACCATGCAGGCCTCTCCTGAGCTAGTCAGGTTTAGTATATGGCCCCTTTTCATCCATAGCTGATATGTATGAAAAGCATTAAAATGTGTATACACAGTAATTATACTTCTATGAGTTTACTTAATTGAGGTGTGTGCAAAAAATATGTTTATGAGTATTCAAGAGAACATGCTATATTCTTTTCTCACATAACACTATAGCATGAACATTCTCCATCTCAATAAGATATTATTTATAAATATCTTTATTAAAAGCTGCATAATATTTCATATTGGAATGCCACACTATTTAGTCATCTCGCAAGTGTTGAATATCCATTATTTCTGAAATTTCATCATCATTAATAATGTTGCAATGGATATCTTCTCTGCATAATTTTCAGAATAGAATCACTGGGTAAAAGGTTGGGTGCACTTAAAATATGGATACATATGTTTAAATTTCTTTCAAATTAACTTTGAGTTTTAACTCAATTTCAATTTGCAATATACAGTATATGAACAATATCACTGAAATTTTATTAGTGTTTTATAAATAATTAAAAATATATATTTTATTGTTCAGAGTACTATAGCTGTGCCCCCCCTTTCCCCCCCCCCCAGGGACTATGTCTCTTGAAGTGATGAGAGTTGAATGCCAGAGGGCGTTCTTACCTTAGGCCAGTGATGGGCAACCTTTTGAGCTTGGTGTGTCAAACTTCACCAAAAAACTGAGCATAACTCGGGTAATGTGTCACTTTGAGGAAAAAACTAACTCCAAGACTCTAGTCGCAAATGTTTCATCCTCGGCATGCGGCCGCGTGTCATCAGAAATGGCTACGCGTGTCAGTGCTGACATGCGTGTCATAGGTTCGCCATCACTGCCTTAGGCTATCAATTTAGATTCAAGCAGCGGGAAGTTACAGAAGCAGCAAGTTTCAGGAAAATTGAGTTTCCCTCTCTCCCTTCTTCCTTCTCTCTCCCCTCCCTCACTCCCTTCCACTCTCTCTAAAAATCAATGGGGAAAAATATCAGTTATGGCAGGGACCATAGACCACAGTTAATAGGGTAATGACTCTTGAAGTGATGAATATTGAACGCCAGAGGGCGCACTTTCCTTAGGCTATCAATTTAGATTCAAAGGACAGAAAGGTACAGAAGCAAGTTTCAGAAAGATTGAGTTTCCCTCTCTCCCCTTCCCTCCTTCCCTCCCTCCCATCCACTCTGTCTAAAAATCAATGGAAAAAATATCCTCCAGTGAGGATTAACAAAAAATGTAATCAATCAATTTTTTAAAAAGAAGATTGAGGAATCGCTGGGTGACAAGGCAGTTCCATTTTTAATTTTTTGCCACTTCTGGGAATATATCTAAAGAAACCCAAAACACTAATTTGAAAGAATATATGCACCCCTCTGTTAATTGCAGCATTATTTACAATAGCCAAGATTTGGAAGCAGCCCAAATGCCCATCAGTAGATGAGTGGATAAAAAAGATGTGGTACAGGGGGTCAACAGAGGTGGGGCACAGACCTTCACCCCCCCAAGTTTGCAGGGGCCTGAACCCTCACCCCTGCTGAAGGAGATCTCCTGCCCCCATGGCTGCTCAGCTTCACATGCCCAGCTCAAATAAGGACCCAGGTAACAGAGACTTGGCCGATAGCAGATGCCCTCTCACTGCAACAAGACTTGATGGAGATGTCTCTAGTGGGAGAACTACTAACTGCTCTGGCTCTGCCATCCCTTTTATTGAGGCTTTGGGAAAAACATCTTAGGCAAGATAAACAGAAATATACATGTGGCCCTTAGGCAGGAAATAACAGAAACTTACATGGGACAAACAAAGGTGGAGGCTGCTTCAGCTAACAATATCTCAACTAAAGGGTGAGTGGTTAGAGCAATTAAAGTTGTTGACCAGCCTTCCTGGCTTCCTGTCAACATCTCTCTTTTTAGTGAAACTGATTTGTTTCCGGCTGATGTCTTGCACCCATGATCCGGGGAACTGGGGTCTATGATATCTAAATCCAGCCTAGCACCAGGAATGCTCAGGGCCTACTCAAGAAGGCAAATAATCCTCTCCACTAATAATTACAGGGTAAAACAAGATGGTTGTTAGAGTATTAAATTTGACAGTAAAATAGTAGTCAAGTTTTCAGACTAATTTAAATTGACCAATCAAAATAAGCAAATACTCTAGAAAAATAAATTGTACTGGACAAAAAAGCTGTTCCTAAAGTGTTAACTAAAATTTTTATTGGTAGTTCATCTCATGGTAAAATTGCGTAACATATAATGAACTTAAAGCAGTCACATTTTAGTGCAAAAAAGTAAAGTTTAAAAGCTATCAAGATTACAGCATAAAATTTCCAAAAGCCTCCCAATATTTAAACCAAAAAAGGGGGGATAGTAGAAGAATATCATGTAAGGAAAAATATCCTGTAAATAAATTACATCTAGAAAATTTTTACTTTAGAAAATTAACTTTCATTTGTAATGCTAACAGCAAGACACCCAGGTAAAACATACATGGTGTCAAAACAAGCCAAAGGAAAATCATTTGGGCAAAAAAATGAAAAAGGATCGCAAGTCAAATTTATAGAAAATATTCCTTTATTAACTTTTGGTCGAGAATATGTTTGTATATTTTCAGAAAACAACTCTGAGACCATGTGGATTCCTGCAACAGAGTGGAATTGACAGGAATGCTCCAGCCATGAAGTCAGAAGAGAAACAGTCCAGAGATGAAAGACACTGACCATGCCTTGCCATACTAGCAGTCAGCAGATATGCGTCACTGCAGATTGCCCAGGGCCAAACCAGAGAGGGTCGGACCTGCATTACCACCATTTGTCCACCATCCAGAACTGAAATATCATTGCTGTTATGAACACATAAACAACTGTTGGACATAGAAATTGGGACTCAAAAGAACTGTTGGCCCAGAAAGAAACTCACTATAGACTGATTCATTTGCCTCTCAGCATAACCATTATTGCTTGTCTCATTTTCGGTTCCTATAAGTGTATTCCTAGTACCACATGAGCTCACTCATCTAGGGGAAAAGATGAACAACATAGACTGAAGAACAAGAACAGCATTGATCAGACTGTCAGACCTCAGAGGGAAGGTAGAGGAGGGTGGGGACAAGGGAGATAGATCAACCAAAGGACTTGTGTGCTTGCATATGAGCCTAACCAGTGATCACGGACAACAGGGGGTGGGAAGCATGCGTGTGGGGGGGTTTGGAACGGGAATGGGGGAGTGTTGATGACAAATATGTGATACCTTAACCAATAAAGTAATTTTTAAAAAATGCAGATTGCCAGATAGCACACACAGACCTTCTGATTCAGTAGATTGGGAGTAGGGCCCAAAATAATGAATTTTAATAAGTTCTTAATGCTGAAGCTATTGGTCTGAAGACCACTCTTTGAGAACCAATGCTGCAGAAAGAGTGTGTGTGTGTGTGTGTGTGTGTGTGTGTGTGTGTGTGTGTGATTTATTTTCTCTCAAACCTATCTTGGCATCAGGATTTAGCATGCTAAACTTTTTTTTGTCTGCTTACTCTAACTCATGATGGATTGTTCTTAAATATTTTTAGGCTAAATTCATGTTAAGTGGAAATATTTTTTCCTGTGGCCTAGATTATTAAAAATACCCTCCAAAAGTGGAAAAAAAAGAGATGTCGTACATTTACACAATGGAATACTACTTGGCCATAAAAAGGAAGGAAATCTTATCTTTTGTGACAGCATGGATGGACCTAGAGAGTATTCTGCTAAGTGAAATAAGCCAGTCAGAGAAAGACAAGTGCCATATATGATTTCACTCATATGTGGATTCTAATTTTAAAAATAAACTAACAAAATAGAAACAAACTCATAGAGAATAGACTGACAGTTGTCAGAGGGGAAAGGGATTGTGGAGCTGGGTGAAAAAGGTGAAGGGATTAAGAAAAAACACACCTCATAGACATAGATAATAGTATGGTGAATATCAGAGGGAAAAAGGCTGGGGGAGGTAGAAGAGGTTAAATCGGGGATAAATCGTGATGGAAGGAGAAGACTTGGTGTGGTAAGCACAATATATAGATGATGTAATATAGAATTGTACACATGAAAGCTATGTAATTTTATTAACCAATCTCACCTCAATAAATTCAATACAAAATAATAAAAATAAGACTGAGGAAGTCCGAAGACACTGTCACTGTAGAAGCAGTGATAATAACATTAAAGTCATGGGAGACAAATTAGAAAAGAAAGGAGGCCAAATAAGACTATATCAATGTATAAAACTTCTGTTTCATAATTTAAAAAAAAAACTAACATTAAAAAGTAATGTGAGCCCTGGCCAGTTTTGCTCAGTGGTTCGATTCCCAATCAAGGGCATGTATCTTGGTTGCAGGTACGATCTCCAGCTCTGGTCAGGGGGCATATGGGAGGCAAGCATTCGGTGTGTTTCTCTCTCTCTCTTTCACCCTCTCCTCGCTCCCTTCCACTATCTCTCTGAAGATTAATGGAAAAAATAACCTCGGTTGAGGATTTTTTTTTAAGTAATGTGAAAAAATATGTGTGTATGTGTGTGTATGTATATATACACACATATATATATCCTATACAAATCTACGAGACCACAAATTTCTAACAACCAAAGTATATCAAGTTCATATTAGATGAAATTATATAGAAATAATAATTGGCAATATTTACTAAGCATATTCTATGTGTTAGTTATCTTACACTACCTCATTAACACTTAAGTCTATGAGGTAGGTATAGAGAAGTGTCTTCATTTTACACATAAGAAAACTGAGGCTTAAAATCCTATATAATAAAAGGCTAATATGCAAATCGACTGAACGGCAGAACAACCGGTCGCTATGACACGTGCTGAGCCTGGATCATGGCTGGGGAGCACAGCGTCAGTGGTAAGAGTGGGCCTAAGGTGCGAGAGGGTGCAGGCCAGGCTGAGGGACACACACCCCCAACCAGTGCATGAATTTTGTGCACCGGGCCTCTAGTTTTAAATAGTTTGCCAAAGTTTACACTACTAAGTAAAAGAGACAGTTGAGACTCTAAGTGTCTCCCTTCAGAGTATTCAACTACTCCTAACTTCCTCCCCATGGCTTATAAGGCCCAGTGAAGCCTGGCTCCCACTTACCTCTCCAGTCTTTCTCATCACAATTTGTACAGCAGGACAGAAGTACTTTCAGTTCCTTGAGCAGGTCATATTCCCTGCATAGGAATCTCTTCCCTCCATCTTTATCTGAGTCAATCCTATTCATCCTTCTGGTCTCAGCTTGGACATTATTCCCTCCAGAAGTCTCTGCTTTCCAAGTCTGGATTAAATAACCTGCTTCTGTGCTTCTATAGTTCCCCATCATTTCAGCACACTGCATGGCAAGTGCCCATTTCCTGATCTGTGCCCTCTGTTAGATTGAAAATTTGAGGAGAGCTGAGACTAGGTTTGTCTTGCCCCCACTGCATTCCCAGCTACTGACACAATGCCTGGCATATGGTAAGTTCCCTAGACATGCCGAAACGCCTCTACTTGAGATATTTCTTAGAGCCACAAGCTGTATGGAGAGCAAATGTCATCAAGTCTCTGCCACCAGCAGATAGTTATTTACTCTCATTTTGGTCTCTGGAATTGGTGCTCATCAGACATGTTTGCAGTGATTTTTCTTTTTCTTTTTTTAATATTTTATTGATTTTTCACAGAGAGGAAGGGAGAGGGATAGCAAGCTAGAAACATCGATGAGAGAGAGACATCGACCAGCTGCCTCCTGTACACCCCCCACCGGGGGATGTGCCTGCAACCAATGTACATGCCCTCGACTGGAATCGAACCTGGGACCTTCCAGTCTGCAGACCGAGGCTCTATCCACTGAGCTAAACTGGTTTCGGCATGCAGTGATTTTTCTTAGGTTTGAGCAGTTTAATGAACATTATTAACATACTAGAGGCCCGGTGCACGAAATTCGTGCACTGGTGAGGGTGTCCCTCAGCCCAGCTTTCACCCTCTCTAATATGGGACCCCTCGGGTGATGTCCAACTGCAGGTTGGGCCTAATCCTGCAGTTGGACATCCCTCTCACAATCAGGGACCACTGGCTCCTAACCGCTCACCTACCTGCCTGATTGCCCCCTAACTGCTTCCTTGCTGGCCTGATTGACCCCTAATACCATCCGCTGCTGGCCTGATCACCCCCAAGGCTTTTATTAGTATAGATATGACCCTGCACAGAAAATTTTACTAATCCTGCTTTACAATAAGGGCTTGACGATTGAATCATTAGGACCAGACACCAAGATTTCCTTTCTTTGAATAGTGGAGGGAATACTTATCTTGTCTTTAAGTTGCCCGGAAATTAAAATGAGATAATGACTTAGAAAAGTATAAAAGCACTATATAAAGATAACTGTCTTTTTAATGAAGTGGCAAAATGAAAAACACTTTTTATTCTCCCCTTCCTTCCTTTACAGCTTTTATTTAAACTTGGAAATTTATAAAAATTTCACTCCAATTTTCATTTCCTTACTTTCAACATTATTTTGTATTGGTTTCAGGTTTTATATTAGTTACAGAATAGTGGTTAGACAATCATATACTTTACAAAGTGTTCCCCGATATTTCTAGTACCCACCTGGCATCATACCATCATTACAACACTACTGACTATATTCCCTATTTAAGTGACAATGGGTTCAGTCTTTCTTTTGTGTTTCTTGTCCTTCCTTTTCTTTCTCACTTCTTCCCTCATTTTCTTTATATAGTATCTCAATTGGCCATCAAAGCTCAGTGAAGGCACCGGGACACGCTTCATCCATATATATATATATATATATTTATATATATGATTGATTTTTACAGAGAGGAAGAGAGAGGGATAGAGAGTTAGAAACATCAATGAGAGAGAAACATCGATCAGCTGCCTCTTGCACAACCCCTACTGGGGATGTGCCCGCAACCAAGGCACATGCCCTTGACCGGAATCGAACCTGGGACCCTTGAGTCCGCAGGCCGACGCTCTATCCACTGAGCCAAACCGGTTTCGGCTTCATCCATTTTATAGACCAGGAAACTGAGGCCAATTCCAGTTGGCTGTGGAACTTGACTCAGCACACAGGAAGCCCTCAGAGCCATGCTCTTTGCGCTTCCTAAGGGGCAGCGGCCCAGCAAACAGAACAAACCTTCCAGTCAGGCTTCCCAGCCTCTTTCTCAAGCACTTCTTCATTGCGGATGCTCCACATTCTTTCCTCTCCCCCCATTCTTTACTGCCCCCCCCTTCTCTGAAGAAGGTGGAAGGTTTCCCACTCACTGCCTAGGCATGCTCTGCCATGGGGCAGGGTGTAGCGAGCTTGCTTTTGGGTCAAGGCAGGAGCAGTAGTCACTGCCTCTGAAGTGTGAAGGCCGCCTGAGCGAGGCCCATTAGTACTGGGAGCTTCTCTGAATCACCTCAGTCAGTCCAGTACCCTGCAGTGCAGCACCCCTTCACTGAGGTGGCTCCACCCCTCAACCCCTGCCTCAGGGGTGAGGGTCCTTGCCCCTCTGCCAGGAGTCCTTCCATGCCCCTTGATCCCTGGCTGGGCCCACCCACGTCTTGGGGGCACTGCAGAACCTCTGTCTCTCTGCAGATGAGGCAGATCCCTGCCCTAGGTCTCTGCAAAGCTATGAATCTGTGGCCAGAGGCCTGGTCTGGGTCTCAGCAACCACATGCCTGCAATGTTCCCAGGGACCTGGGAGCGGCTGGGCGAGTCCTGCCTCACCTCCCCGGGGTGCCAATCTCCCCAGGGATCCCCAGGAGCGGCTGGCTGGGCCCGGACACGCCCCCCCCAGGGTGGCGATCACCCCCGGGGCCCCCGGAACTAAGAGGATTGGGCGCCGCCACCTTGGTCTTCTCAACATCCGGATAGGCCACCCAGAGTCCCGCCCCCAGTCTCTCGCAGGCCCAATCATGGGCATAGCGGAGGTGCGGTCAATTTGCATGTTTCTCTATTATAAGGTAGGATATCTGATACATACAAAAGCAGTAGAGAGTGTTGAAAGTTCCAGTAGGAAAAATCATAGGGATACAATAGAAAACACAAAAATATACATGGATAATTGAAGAGCAATGAACATTCTAATGGGCAAACACTGGATCATGCAACATGTGAAGAATGCTGTGCCTATGATGATCAAAAGAATAAGAACCATGTATTTTTGACTAAGGAAATGAGAGTCCTAAGCTAACTCCTAGAGTACCTTATTGGGGGCAGGGTGCAGGGTGGAGCTACAGGTTTTTGTCCACTTTCAAGACATCTTTTTTCAACCCTTTTATGACACACTGCTATCCTGAGCTTCTCTGAAAACTATTAATGTGAAATCTTAAATTTAAAGGTGTAATGGCAAAGAGCCAGGATAATCAATCTTTATGAAGAAGGGCCACATCCTTAAAAAAAAAAAAGCAGTGAATTCCTCCCCATTGTGCACCACCTTGGTCTATTTGTATAGGCTTTTACAACATATTGTTATCTAGATTTAGTAATGTATTACTACTTTTTTATGTTTTTGTTGGTTTTTAGAGAGAGAGAGAAAGTGAGAGGGATAGAGATATAGAAGCATCAATGAGAGAGAAATTTCATCAAGTGGGTGTCTCCTGCATGCCCCCTACTGGGGATTGAGCCCACAACCTGGGCATGTGCCCATTCCAGGAATTTAACCAGTGACCTCTTGGTTCCTGGGTCAAAGCTCAACCATTGAGCCAGACTGGCCGGGCTATTACTACTTCTTGAGTGCCTGTTAGAGGTTTGGCACTTCTGAATACTATCTCATTTAAGCCACAATGTACCTGTGAGACTTATATTATTTATCCAATTCTACAGGTTAGGAAATGAGAGCTCTGAAAGGATAAGTATCTTCCCCATAGTCACACAACTTTGAAGTGTTTATGTTGGAATTGGAAGTATCATTTGTTGGGTCTGACATGCCTAATACACTACACCAGTGTGCTTCCCCTGTTATCTAATTTTATCTTCACAACAATCATGTGAATGAAGGTAAGAAAATTATTTTCCCCATTTTAAAATGAAAGCAGTGAAGCCCAGAAATTATCAAGGTCCCACTACTAGGTAATAATAGAGATAGAAGTAAACTAAGAGCTTGTGTCTCTAAGTCCAGTGCATTTTCCATGTCACTGTACCTTTATTTCTACATTTATTTGTTACAGGCTAATGATAGGAGCCTTTACAAGGGTTGGACCTCCTTAATGGCCAAGGTGTATGTGCCTGGGGTGAGGTAATGAAGGGGCTTACTTGCTGTGTTGGTGGGATTATTTAAGGGTCAAAATCCAAGTGGCCCCAGCCCTTGGATTTTATCCCCAAGCTGCTAGGCACTTCCCACTGCCCTGGCCTTTGGTAACATTCCTAATCTGTCCAGTAGAAATTGCCCATTGCTGACATTTAGTCTTGAGTTTAAATCTATGGAATATTATTCAGCCATGATTAAGAAGAAAATCCTGCCATTTGTGATAACAGGGATGGACCTTGAGAACGTTATTCTAAATGAAAGAAGTCAAACAGAAAAAGACAGACTTCCAGCTATAAAATGAGTAAGACCTGAGGACCTAATGTAAAACATGGCGACTATAGTTGATACAACTTTATTGTATAATTGAAATTTGCTGAGAGAATTTAAATGTTCTCACCAAAAAAAAAAAAAGGAATAAAAAAATAAATATATGAGGTGATAGATGCATTAATTAACTAGACAGTGGGAGACCTTTCACAGTGTATACATATATCAAATCACCACAATGTACATGTTAATGTCATACAATTTAATTTGTCAGTTATATCTCATTAAAGCTGAAAATTTTAGGGAGGAAGGTAGACTGCAAGATAGTGTGTGAGTGAGAGAATGAAGAAAGGGTGTGTAGTCGCACGGGGAGTGTTTGTGAGTTGAAGGACAGCTATACTCCAGGGGACTGTGGGGGATAGCAGGACAGGGTTCCCCTGACTGGGCAGCCTCCACTGCTGCTGGGATCCCTCCCAGAGCGACCAGCTCTGACGCGGAGATTGTGCCATCTTGAAGGAGAAAGTGGGTGTTGTCAGAAGCCTGAAAATCTGAGAATCTACATCAGCACCCAGTGAACAGCGGGGAACCCTGGAACACCGGTCCCAAGTGGCGCGAGCACGTGGATTCGGCGGTGCTCTGTGCCTCCTTACGGAAAGGTCAGATTTCCCCTGGGATAAGGTGAGGTCTGTGGTCGGGGCAGGAGAGAGAAACGCACACGCAGGGAAGTCTGCGCCCAGAAAGAATCCGCGGCCGGCGTGGCGTGATCCGCGAGTGTGGAAGGGGATCCACAAGGCTGCTAACAGAAGGGAACTCTAGAAAGTGGCCCATAGCTGAACTGGGCATAAAAGGGCAGCCTAGGGATTTTAACAGTGTGCCGGCTGCTTGGACCCAAGGGGAAAAAAGACTGCACAGACTTGTGCCGCAGCGCTGGAGAGCATGCGCTTGCTCTGGCTCTTTTTTTTTTTTTCCCTCTTTAAATCTTGCTTTTGATTGCTAAGTCCAATACATAGGATCATCCAATTGATGAAACTCTAAGAGACTGCAGGGGAAAGTTGTTTTTGTGGAACCTGGGGATCAGATCAGGGAATAATCAGAGAACCAGCTCTGGGGCAGCCCATTCCCCCAAACCAGTATTAAGTACCACAGGGAAAACAAAATCTAAGCACTAGCTAGAGAGGACCTATAGACCCAGAGGTCAATCCAGAAACACTGCCACCCAGGGGTTGATTCACAAATTGACTCTTGTGTAAACACAAAGGAGTATAAGAGAGGAGAAACCAAGATGGCGGCATAGGTGAAACACCTAACCTGCAGCCGGGCACAACAATTTCAAAGGCACACTAGAGGTCAGAACGGACATCGTCCAGAACCACAGGAGAGCTGGCGGACTGAAATGCCCACAGCTAGGGGGAAGGAGAAGGCCACGGGGACAATCGGGGGAGCCGTAAAAGCCTGAGGTATGGAGAAACTGGCGGAGACACGAGCACGCGCGCCTGCGGGGAGGATGGAGCCGGAGAGGAAGGGGCGGTTGACGGCCTGGCCGGCGTTCACTGGCAGGAAGGAGATAAAGGCTCCGGATTGCGCTAAGCGCCGGCTCCTACTGCACTGAGCGCCAGTTCCGGGCGAAACCCTGGGAAGCCAGGCGCAGGCTGGGGGAATGAATCTGGGCTGTGGGGCGCAGGCACAGAGGAGCGGGGGAAGGCAGAGCTCCAGAGGCGCGCACGGGAAGGGGCGCAAAGGACGGACTGTTGCCTGCGCCACTGAACTGCCCTAGCGGGAAGGAGACATAAGCTCAGGACTGTGCTGAACCCCAGTTCCGACTGCACTGAACCCCAGTTCCGGGCGAAACCCTGGGAAGCCAGGCACACGCTGGGGGAATGAATTTGGGCTGTGGTGGCGGAGGCACAGAGAAGCGGCGGCTCCAGATGCGCGCACTGGAAGGTGCGCAGAGGACGGACTTTTGCCTGCGCCACTGGGTGGCCCTGCTGGGAAGGAGACAGGGACGCCAGACTGCGCTGAGACCCAGTTCCAACTGCACTGAAACCCAGTTCCAGGCGAGAATCTGGGAGTCCAGATTCATTAGGGGAGGGACTGGACTGTTTGGCAGTGGGCGAAACTCCAGGGCGCGTTTCTCTCAGAGGTGTTTGCAGGGAATACAGAGGGACACAGACACAGGAGCCTCGTAGGGCGGGGCTGACAGGAAGCCAAGGTTGTAGGCTCCACCCTGTAGCTCCGCCCCAGCCAAGCTGAGCAGAAGCTTTTTCCTGCTGAGTGCCTCAGGTAGTGGCTGACCCACACTGCATTGGAGACCCAGAAACGAGGGAATCTAGTGGTTGGTGGGAGATGACACCAGATTTCAATCACTTGCATAAGGGAGGCATTCTAGAGGCAGACTCAGTGAGCGCCAAGGCATTGCTGCATCAAGACCCGGCCCACAAACATGTCTCCTGCACAGCAACTCTTCCTATATGGACAAAGAGGGTCCTCACGGCCAATTGGCCTGGAGGACAATTCCTCCCAGTGACACCAACAACAATCAAGACTTAACTGTACAAAGGAGGACCAAGATGGAGACATAGGGCGGCAGCCTGATCGTTGCCTACCACAACAATATTGAGACTACGACGGGAGAGCAGAGCAGACACCAGCCAGAAAGACCGGGGGGCTGGCTGAGCAGATGCTCTACAACTAGAATAAAAGAGAGGGGTACGCAGGATGATGCTGATGCCGGTGACCCAAAGTCCACACTTTAAGAACTATGGCTCAGGCGACACAATGGTGGCCAGGAACGTGCTCGGCGCAGTTCCCCCGGCGGTCTCCGGCTGAGGGGACGGCTCCACTCGCTGCCGAGCACGGACAGACGAGCCCCTGGGAGACATGGGGTGGGAGACTCCGTGCTTGCTGACCTCCGAGTCCTCCAAGAATCTCAATGCCCCGAAGTGGCCAGGTGCGCACGCTCAGCGACTGGCCACCGTTGCAGACCCAAGGGCCGACGCAGCGACACCGGACCAGCCCACCGCCGGGCACCGGGCACACCGGAGCCTTGCCGAGCCCGCCGCCCAACGAGTTCTGCGGCAGCCGCCCTGGAGCTCTGAGAAAATGACCGAAGGAATTGCTGAGAGGGAATTGACCAACAGGAATTGGGATCAAGAAGACGAAACCCCGCTGAGACCCGAGTCCAGGCGAGCCTGCGAGCCTCTGGGCTCAGATGTGGTCACACGCCTCTGGGTCTAGGTGAGGCCTCACGCCCCTAGGTTTGGGTGATGCCACGCGCCCCTGGGTCCAGGTGAAGCTGGATTCCGGGTTCGGGTGAGGCCATGTGCCCCTGGGTCCGGGCGAATCTGAACCCTGGGCCCGGGTGAGGCCGTGGGCCCCTGGATCCGGGTAAGGCTGGGTCCCGAGTACGGGTGAGGCCGTGAGCCCCTGGATCCGGGTGAGACCACGTGACCAGGGGTCTGAGAGAGGTAACGCGCCCCTGGGTCCGGGTGGCTTCGTGCACCTAGGTCCAGGTGAGGCCACGTGCCCCTGGGTCTGAGAGAGGCCACGCACCCCTAGGTCCGGGCGAGACCATGTGTCCCTGGATCCGGGTGGGGCCTCGTGCACCTAGGCCCGGGTGGGGCCGCGTGCCCCTGGGTCTGGGGGAGGCCAGGCGTCCCTGGGTCCGGGTGAGACCATGTGTCCCTGGATCCGGGTGAGGCCTCGTGCGCCTAGGCCCAGGTGAGGCCACGTGCCCCTGGGTCTGGGGGAGGCCAGGCGTCCCTGGGTCCGGGTGAGACCGTGTGTCCCTGGATCCGGGTGAGGCCTCGTGCGCCTAGGCCCGGGTGAGGCCACGTGCCCCTAGGTCTGGGGGAGGCCAGGCGTCCCTGGGTCCGGGTGAGACCGTGTGTCCCTGGATCCGGGTGAGACCTCGTGCACCTAGGCATGGGTGAGGTCACGTGCCCCGGGGTCTGTGAGGCCAAGCGTCCCTGGGTCCGGGTGAGACCATGTGTCCGTGGATCCGGGTGAGGCCGCGTGCACCTAGGCCTGGGTGAGCCCAAGTGGCCCTGGGTCTGGGAGAGGCCAAGCGTCCCTGGGTCCGGGTGCGACCTTGTGTCCCTGGAGCTGGATGAGGTCTCGTGCACCTAGGCCCGGGTGAGGCCACGTGCCCCTGGGTCTGGGAGAGGCCAAGCGTCCCTGGGTCCGGGTGAGACCATGTGTCCCTGGACCCGGGTGAGGCCTCGTGCACCTAGGCCCGGGTGAGGCCAAGTGGCCCTGGGTCTGGAAGAGGCCAAGCGTCCCTGGGTCCGGGTGAGACCATGTGTCCCTGGATCCGGGTGAGGCCTCGTGCACCTAGGCCCGGGTGAGGCCACGTGCCCCTGGGTCTGGGAGAGGCCAAGCGTCCCTGGGTCCGGGTGAGACCATGCGTCCCTGGATCCGGATGAGGCCTCGTGCACCTAGGCCCGGGTGAGCCCAAGTGGCCCTGGGTCTGGGAGAGGCCAAGCGTCCCTGGGTCCGGGTGAGACCATGTGTCCCAGGATCCGGGTGAGGCCTCGTGCACCTAGGCCCGGGTGAGCCCAAGTGGCCCTGGGTCTGGGAGAGGCCAAGCGTCCCTCGGTCTGGGTGAGACCATGTGTCCCTGGATCCGGGTGAGGCCTCGTGCACCTAGGCCCGGGTGAGCCCAAGTGGCCCTGGGTCTGGGAGAGGCCAAGCATCCCTGGGTCCGGGTGAGACCTTGTGTCCCTGGATCCGGGTGAGGCCGCGTGCACCTAGGCCCGGGTGAGCCCAAGTGGCCCTGGGTCTGGGAGAGGCCAAGCGTCCCTGGGTCCGGGTGCGACCATGTGTCCCTGGATCCGGATGAGGCCTCGTGCACCTAGGCCCGGGTGAGCCCAAGTGGCCCTGGGTCTGGGAGAGGCCAAGCGTCCCTGGGTCCGGGTGCGACCATGTGTCCCTGGATCCGGGTGAGGCCTCGTGCACCTAGGCCCGGGTGAGCCCAAGTGGCCCTGGGTCTGGGAGAATCCAAGCGTCCCTCGGTCCGGGTGAGACCATGTGTCCCTGGATCCGGGTGAGGCCTCGTGCACCTAGGCCCGGGTGAGCCCAAGTGGCCCTGGGTCTGGGAGAGGCCAAGCATCCCTGGGTCCGGGTGAGACCATGTGTCCCTGGATCCGGGTGAGGCCGCGTGCACCTAGGCCCGGGTGAGCCCAAGTGGCCCTGGGTCTGGGAGAGGCCAAGCGTCCCTGGGTCCGGGTGCGACCATGTGTCCCTGGATCCGGATGAGGCCTCGTGCCCCTAGGCCCGGGTGAGCCCAAGTGGCCCTGGGTCTGGGAGAGGCCAAGCGTCCCTGGGTCCGGGTGAGACCATGTGTCCCTGGATCCGGGTGAGGCCTCGTATACCTAGGCCCGGGTGAGCCCAAGTGGCCCTGGGTCTGGGAGAGGCCAAGCGTCCCTGGGTCCGGGTGCGACCATGTGTCCCTGGATCCGGATGAGGCCTCGTGCACCTAGGCCCGGGTGAGGCCACGTGCCCCTGGGTCTGGGAGAGGCCAAGCGTCCCTGGGTACGGGTGAAGCGAGATCCTGGGTCCGGGTGAGGCCGTGCGCCCCTGGATCCATCCGGGTGAGGCTGGGTCCCAGGCCCGGGTGAGACCACGCGCCCCTTGGGTAGGGGTGAGGCCACGTGCCCCTTAGTCTGGGTGACGCCGTGCCCCTGGGTTCGGCCGAGACCAAACCAGAGGGAGTCGGACCTCCATTACCACCATTTGTCCACCATCCAGAGCTGAGGGGTCAGTGCTGACATGTACACATAAGGAACTACTGGACATTGAAATTGGGTCTCAAAAGAACTGTTGGTCCAGGGGGAAGCTCGCTACAGATTGATTCATTTGCCTGTCAGCATAACTATTATTGCTCGTCTCACATTCAGTTCTTATTAGTATATATCTAGTGACATATGATCTCGCTCATCTAGGGGAAATGATGAACAACATAGACTGAGGAACAAGAACAGAACCAGAAGCAAGGAGGCATCGATCGGACTATCGGGCCTCAGAGGGAGGATAGGGGAGGGTAGGGGGAGGGTGGGGGGAGGGGGAGTGTTCAACCAAAGGACCTGTATGCATGCATATAAGCCTATCCAACGGTCAAGTTCAACAGGGGATTGGGGCATGCGTGGGGAGAGGGGTGGGATGGGAATGGGGGGATGAGGACAAATATGTGACACCTTAATCAATAAAGAAATTAAAAAAAAGAAGGAGTATAAGAAACAGAGAAGTACGGCCTGCTTGAAAATCAGGACTGTGGCCTACAACACTGAGGAGCATGGAACGCAGGGAACTTCAATACGGTCCTGACTAGGAAACAGGCGTGCCACACAGAATAGTAGAGGAAGTGAATGACCTTCACTACTGCACATTTTTATTTTTATTTCATCTTTTACTTAAGAAACTATTTTTTTTCTTTTTTCCTCACTTGATTTTACCTTCTTAATTATTACACTTTTATTTATAATCAGTATTATTACTATTTTTCCTTTTTATTAAAGTGTCATTTTATTTTCTCTTTATTTTATTTTGGGATTAGTGTTCTACATTATATTTTCATCTTTCCTTTAGCACCATTTTACTCTATCTCAACTTTACCTTTGAGATAAACGCTCTCTTCCTCACTTTTCCCCTTTTGTTGTCCTGTTTCTCTTATCCTATTCCTGCTTTAGATTTTCCCTATTTCTTCTTTTTATTCCCTGTTAAAATTTCACCCTACTTATATGTCTAATTTCCAATCCCCTGCTCTAAGTCCATACATACATCTCTCTTCTCTTTCTTCACTATCCAAATTTTTTCTCTCTGTCCTTTTGTTCTTGTTTGCTTGATTGTTGATTATATTGGGGTTTTTTGTGCTTGTTTGTGAGATTGTTTCACTTTTTGTTTTTGTTTTTGTTTTGTTTTGTTTTTTTTGCTTCTGTTTTCCCTCACCTCGCCTGATATTCGTTGTTGTTTGTAGTTTGCATTCATCTCTAGGTATTTGTTGCTGGCATTTGTTGGGATTAGTGGCTGTTCTATTGGGGTTTTCTCCCCATATAAATAGTTGTTTTCCCTCTTCTTTTTTATTCTCTTTCTTTTCTCTTACTTTTTTTTCTTTTCCCAATTTCATTTTTGCACTCCTTTTTTTCTCTTTTCTCTTCTTCTTTCTTTCTTATCCTCTAATTCTCTTTTCTCTGGTGGTCACCTTTATTTGGGGTTATTAGTATCATGAATACATTTGTGTTCAGTGGTGTGTGCATTGTGCCTTGTTGTGTTGTATTTTGTGCCCTTAAATCAATGCAGGAGAGAGAGAACTACATAACCAAACACCCAGAGAAGAGAGATCATGGGGCGACAAAGAAACGGCCCACATATGACAGAAAAGCAGGCATCACCAGAAAAGGAAGTAAACAAAATGAAGGCTAGCAACCTGTCAGAAAAAGAATTCAGAGAAATGGTCATAAGGTGGATGAAAAGAATGGAAGACAAATTCGACAATATGTGTAAGAACCAAGAGGAAATGAAGAAGAACCAAGAAGAAATGAAAAATGACATCGCTGCTATAAAGAACCCAATAGAAAGCATCAACAGTACATTAGAAGAAGCAGAGGACCACATCAGTGAGCTAGAAGACAAGGTTGGAAAAAAATACCCAAGATGAGCAGTTTCTAGAAAAAAAAAATTAAAAAGCAGGAGGAGAGCCTAAGGGAACTTTGGGACAACACAAAACAAAACAACATCCTCATAATAGGGGTCCAAGAAGGAGAGGAAACCAAGCAAAAAATAGAAAACCTGTTTGACGAAATAATGACAGAAAACTTCCCTGA
Source organism: Eptesicus fuscus (assembly GCF_027574615.1). Classification (NCBI taxonomy): domain Eukaryota; kingdom Metazoa; phylum Chordata; class Mammalia; order Chiroptera; family Vespertilionidae; genus Eptesicus; species Eptesicus fuscus. The sequence goes on along the minus strand of NC_072473.1, from coordinate 122,620,230 downwards.
TATAGGGGAGAGAAATCCAAGAAGCTCACAGAGTCCCAAACAAAATGAACCCCAAAAGACCGATGCCAAGGCACATCATAATTAAATTGGCAAACACCAATGACAAAGTAAGAATCTTAAAAGCGGCCAGAAAGAGACAGAAAGTTACCTACAGCCGAAACCGGTTTGGCTCAGTGGATAGAGCGTCGGCCTGCGGACTCAAGGGTCCCAGGTTCAATTCCAGTCAAGGGCATGTACCTTGGTTGTGGGCACATCCCCAGTAGGGGGTGTGCAAGAGGCAGCTAATCGATGTTTCTCTCTCATCAATGTTTCTAACTCTCTATCCCTCTCTCTTCCTCTCTGTAAAAAATCAATAAAATATATTTTTTTAAAAAAAGAAAAAGAAAGTTACCTACAAAGGATCCCCCATCAGACTAGCGACTGATTTCTCAAAAGAAACACATCAGGCAAGAAGGGAATGGAATGAAATATAAAAGTCATGCAAAGGAAGGGTCTGAATCCAAGAATACTGTACCCAGAAAGACTATCAATGCTTCCCAGACCAAAAAGGACTAAGGGAGTTTATTACCACAAAACCAGCAATGCAAGAAATGCTAAAGGGTCTGCTGTAAAAAGAAAAAATAGGAAGCAAGAAAGGAAAACAGGGGTAAAGAATAAAAATTGCAACAAACAAGTACCTATCAATACCTTTAAATGCAAATGAATTAAATGCCCCAATCAAAAGACATAGGGTAACTGAGTAGATAAGAAAACATGACCTATATATCTGCTGTCCACATGAAACCCACCTCAGAATAAAAAGACACACACAGACTGAGGGTGAAGGGATGGAAAAGGGTTTTTCAGGCGAATGGAAATGAAAAAAAAAACTGGGGTAGCAATACTTATATCTGACAAATTAGATCTCAAAGTGAAGGACATAAAAAGAGATAAGGAAGGCCACTTCATAATACTAAAGAGAGCAATCCAACAAGAAGAAATAACTCTGGTAAACATATATGCACCCAATACAGGAGCACCCAAATACATAAAAAAAACTTGGGGAGGATATCAAGGGGGAGATTGACAGCAATACAGTCATAGTGGGGGACTTTAATACCCCACTATCACCATTGGACAAATCCTCTAAACAAAAAATCAGCAAAGAAACATCAATCCTAAATGACTTGCTAGATCAGATGGAATTAATTGGCATCTTCAGAACATTTCACCCCAAAGCCACAGAATATACATTCTTCTCAAGTGCACATGGGTCATTTTCAAAGATAGACCATATGTTGGGTCACAGGCAAAGTCTCTTCAAATTCAAGAAGATAGAAATCATATCAAGCATCTTCTCAGATAACAATGGCATAAAACTGGAAATCAACTACAATAAAAACATTCCAAAAAAAAATCAAACACTTGGAGACTAAATAGCATGCTATTAAACAATGACTGGGTTACCAGAGAGATCAAAGAAGAAATAAAAAACATCATGGCAACAAACAACAATGAAAACACAACAATCCAAAATCTATGGGACACAGCGAAAGCAGTCTTGAGAGGGAAATTCATAGCTCTACAAGCCTACTGCAAAAAAACAAGAATCTATGGCAATAAATTACCTAACCCTACAACTCAAAGAGAGCAACAAGAAAAAGCCCAGTGTAAGCAGAAGGAAGGAAATAATAAAGATCAGAGCAGAGATAAACGACATAGAGACCAAAGAAACAATACAAAAGATCAATAAAACCAAGAGCTGGTTCTTTGAAAGGATAAACAAGATTGATGAACCTCTAGCCAGGCTCACCAAGAAGCAGAGAGAGAACCCAAATAAACAAAATCATAAATGAAAAAGGCAAAATAACAACAGACCCCACAGAAATACAAAGGATTGTTAAAAAATACTATGAACAACTCTATTCCAACAAACTGGACAACCTGGAGCTAATGGACATATTCCTAGAAAAATACAACCTTCCAAAACTCAATCAGGAAGAATCTAAACATCTCAATAGGCCAATAACTATGGAAGAAATTGAATCAGTCACAAAAAGCTTTCAGCAAACAAAAGCCCAGGGCCAGGCGGCATCACAGGGGAGTTTTACCAAACATTCAAGGAAGAACTAAAACCTGTCCTCCTCAGACTATTCCAAAATATTCAAGAGGAAGGGACACTTCCAAACTCATTCTATGAAGCCAGCATCACCCTAATACCAAAACCAGAATAAGACAACACAATGAAAGATAATTACAGGCCAATATCCCTCATGAACATAGATGCCAAAATCCTAAACAAAATTCTAGCAAATTGGATCCAACAGTACATCAGAAAGATCATACACCATGACCAAGTAGGATTTATCCCAGGGATGCAAGGATGGTACAATATCTGCAAATCAATAAATGTGATACATCACATAAACAAATTGAGAGATAAAAACCACATGATCATATCAATTGATGCAGAAAAAGCATTTGACAAAATCCAACACCCATTTTTTGATAAAAACTCTCAGCAAGGTGGCAATAGAAGGCTCATACCTCAACATAATAAAAGCCATATATGACAAACCCACAGCCAACATCATGCTCAATGGGAAAAATCTAAAACCATTTCCCATAAGAACAGGAACAAGACAGGGATGCCCACTCTCACCACTCCTGTTCAACATAGTACTGGAAGTATTAGCCATTGCAATTAGACATGAAGAAGAAATAAAAGGCATTCAAATTGGAAAAGAAGTATAACTGTCCTTATTCACAGATGACATGATATTGTACATAAAAAACCCTAGAGACTCAATCATAAAACTATTAGACTTAATAAATGAATTTGGCAATGTAGCAGAATACAATATTAACACCAATAAATCTATGACATTTCTATACACCAATAGTGAACTTACAGAAAGAGAGACTAAAAAAGTAATCCCATTTACCATCGCACCAAAAAAATTAAGATACCTAGGAATAAACTTAACTAAGGAGGTAAAAGACCTATATGCAAAAAACTACAGGACACTGAAAAAAGAGATAGAGGAAGAGATAAACAGATGGAAGAACATACCATGTTCATGGATTGGGAGAATCAACATCATTAAAATGTCCATACTACCCAAAGCAATCTATAGATTCAATGCACTCCCCATTAAAATACCAATGGCATATTTCACAGACCTAGAAATAACTCTCCAAAAATTCATCTGGAATTAAAAAAAGACTCCAAATAGCTGCAGCAATCCTGAGAAAGAAGAACAAAGTAGGTGGGATCTCAATACTAGATTTCAAGCTGTATTACAAGGCCACTGTTCTCAAAACAGCCTGGTACTGGCACAAGAACAGGCATATAGACCAATAGAATATAATAGAGAACCCAGATATCAACCCAAACCAAAATGCTCAATTAATATTTGACAAAGGAGGCATGAACACACAATGGAGTCAAGACAGTCTCTTCAATAAATGGTGTTGGGAAAATTGGACAGATACGTGCAAAAAATGAAACTAGACCACCAATTTACACCATACACAAAAATAAACTCAAAATGGATAAAGGACTTAAACATAAGACAGGAAACCATAAAAATATTAGAGAAATCCACAGGCAGCGAAATCTCGGACATATGCCAAAGCAATTTCTTCACTGATACCGCTCCTAGGGCAATGGAAGCTAAAGAGAAAATTAACAAATGGAACTACATCAAAATAAAAGGCTTTTTTACAGCAAAAGAAACCATCAACAAAACAACAAGAAGGCCCACTGTATGAGAGAACATATTTGCAAATGTTATCACAGATAAAGGTTTAATCTCCAACATTTACAGGGAACTCATACAACTTAATAAAAGGAAGATAAATGATCCAATAAAAAAATGCACAACGGACCTAAATAGGTACTTTTCGAAAGAAGACAGAAGGCCTAGAGGCATTTGAAAACATGCTCAAAGTTACTAATTATCCGAGAGATGCAAATCAAAACAACAATGCAGTACCATCTCACACCTGTCAGAATGGCAATCATCAACAAATCAACAAACGACAAGTGTTGGCGAGGATGCGGAGAAAAAGGAACCCTCGTGCACTGCTGGTGGAAATGCAGACTGGTGCAGCCACTGTGGAGAACAGTATGGAGTTTCCTCAAAAAACTAAAAATGGAACTCCCATTTGACCCAGTAATCCCACTTCTAGGAATATTCCCCAAGAAACTAGAAACACCAATCAGAAAGGATATATGCACCCCTATGTTCATAGCAGCACAATTTACCAAGGCTAAGATTTGGAAACAACCTAAATGCCCATCAGCAGATGAGTGGATTAGAAAACTATGGTACATCTACACAATGGAATACTACGCTGCTATAAAAAAGAAGTAATTCTTACCATTTGCAGCAGCATGGATAGAACTGGAGAGCATTATGTTAAGTGAAATAAGCCAGGCAATGTAAGAAAAATACCACATGATTTCACTCATTTATGGAAAATAAAGAACGTTATAACCTGATGAATAAAAAGATAGATACAGAGGCAGTAAAGCACTGAACAGACTGACAAATTACACCGGGAAGGCTGGGGAGTGTCGGGGATGGGGGGAAAGAGATCAACCAAAGGACTTGTATGCATGCATATAAGCACAACCAATGGACACAAGACACTGGGGAGGGTGGGATGAGGGCATGTGACGGGGGTTAGGGGAGGCTGGGGGAAAGTCTGGAGGGGTGGAGGAGATATATGTACTACTACATGTAATACTTTAAACAATAAAAAAAAGCTGAAATTTTTAAATTTAGTTATTTGAAAAAGATGATACATGAGAGTATGTCTGCTTTAATTTTGACTGAGAACCAATCTGAATATGAACAATCAACATGTGTAGTGTGCAAATAAACATTTAAGGGCTGACTATACAACTTTTAAAACTTCTTATCCTATTCATAATATATAATAGAGAAAGAGAAAAAAAGAATATTTCTGAATATTTATTTGTAAAGTATGTGGCCATATTATGTATCATGGAAGGAGACAGCTGGGGTAGGGAGGGGAGTATTTTTAATTTTGGTTTCCACATATTAATATGTAGAAATACATTTGAATTTTACTTATCTTATATCTTGCAACTTTTCTCAATTCACCTATTAGTTCTAGAAGATTTTTTGTAGATTCCATGAGATTTTCTGTATAGAGTCTATACTATAGACAAGCATGTTATCTTTGAATAAGGACAATTTGCCCTAGTTGGTTTGGCTCAGTGGATAGAGCATCAGCCTGTGGACTGAAGGGTCCCAGGTTCGATTCTGGTCAAGGGCACATGCCTGGGTTGTGGGCTTGATCCCCAGTAGTGGTGTACAGGAGACAGCCGATCAATGATTCTCTCATTATTGATGTTTCTATCTCTCTCCCCCTTTCCCTCTCTGAAATCAATAAAATATATTTTTAAAATAAATAAATAAGGACAATTTTATTTCTTCCTTTTTAAACTATATTCTTTTTATATCTTTTTGTCTTAATGTGTTGTATTTTCAGTGCTGTGTTGAACAATAGTGGTGAGAATGAACATCTGTGGCTTATTTGTAGACTAGAAGGAAAGCAGTATTTCAACATTAATTGTGATGTAAGCTGTCATCTTTTTGTAGATATTTTTTATCAAGTCGAGGCAATTCCCTTATCACGACATACTGAGAGTTGTTTTTTAATCATAAATGGGTGTTGAATTTTCTCAAATGATTTTTCTGTTCCTATAAGATTTTTCTTCTTGAACCTATTGATATGGTGGATTTCATTGATTGATTTTTGAGTGTTGAACCAGTCTTGAATACCTGGGAAAAAACCTCATTTGGTAATGGTATATACCTGTTTTTTATAAATTATTGTATTTAATTTGCTAATGTTTTGTTGAATAATTTTTTTGTCTAAGTTCCTTAGAGATACTGGCCTGTGGTTTCTTTATTCCCTTTTCTTCCTTCCTTCCTTCCTTCCTTCCTTCCTTCCTTCCTTCCTTCCTTCCTTCCTTCTTTCCTTTCTTCCTTCTCCTTCCTTCCTTTCTTTCCTTTTTCTCTTTCTTTGTTTCTCTTTCCTTCCTTCCTCTCTTCTCTCTTCTTGTACTGTCTCTAGCTTTTGTATCACATTAATAGTGGCCTCATAAAATAAGTTGGAAAGTTTTATTTTCTGGAAGAGATTGTGTAATTTGATGCAAACTCTTAAATTTTTTTTAGAATTCTGCAGTGAAACTTTATGGGCCTGGAGATTTATTTTTGGGAGCTTTATACTTATGAATTCAATTTATCTAATGGTTATAGGATTATTCAAAATATCTATTTCATTTAGTTTAGTTTTTTAAAAATATTTTTAATTGATTTCAGAGAGGAAGGGAGAGGGAGAGATAGAAACATCAATGATGAGAGAGAATCATTGATCAGCTGCCCCCTGCACACCCCAAATTGGGGATCAAGCCTGTAACCTGGGCATGTGCCCTCACCAGGAATTGAACCATGACCTCTTGGTTCATAGGTCGACACTCAACTACTGAGCCACGCCAACCCAGCTCATCTTAGTTCAGTTTTGATAGTTTGTGCTTTTATAGTTTTTGGTTTGTAGTTTGAGGAATTGGTCCATTTCTCCTATGTTGAATTTATGAGTGTAAAATTGTTCATAATATTCACTTGTTATCCTTTAAATGGGTAACAGGATGTGCAATGATACCTCCTATTTCATTCCTGATACTGCTGATTTGACTTTTTTTACATTTTTTATTTATTGATGAGAGATTGAGATCAATTTGTTGTTCCACTTATTTATGTATTCATTAGTTGTTTCTTGTATGTGCTCTGACCAGGGATTGAACTCACAACCTTGGCATATCAGGATGATGCTCTAACCAACTGAGCTACCTTGCCAGAGCTATTTCTTTATTTTTATACTAGGAACCCAGTGCACGAATTCATGCACGTTGAAAGGAACCATGGGCTGCGAGGCTGCAGAAGGCACAGGGGCAGGTCTCGGCCCATTCTCTGCAGCCCTGGTCCCCTGTCTGCCAGTAGCCCTGCTCCCTTCGCCACCACTCCCACAGGCTCGCACCCGCTGACAGCACAGAGCAACTGGGGCTGGTGCCAGCAGCGGGTGCGAGCAGCGGCTGCTGCCCCAATTGCCCCTCAGGTGCAGGGGGAGGTGGAGAAGTACCCAGGAGCGATCAGGGCCAGCAGCCGCCGCTTGCACCCGCTGATGGTGCTGAGTGATCGGGACCAGCGCCAGGCACTGGCAGCTGGTGCGAGCGGCAGCTCCGGCATGGGCTGTGTGTGGGAGCAGGGCTGGCACAGGCAGTGGGTGCAAGCAGCGGCTCTGGTGCCAGCAACATGTGCAAGTGCCGGGCTGGACCACGGCACCCAGAAACAAAGAATTTTCAGTAACCACCAGAGGCTCATCCTGATGACAGCGACTGGTGCCCCACCTTGGTTTGGCTTTCCCGCTCACCTGCTCCACCATCTTGTGGTAATGGCCAATGCCCACCATGTTCCGCACACGCCCCTGGTGGTCGGCACACATCAGAGCAACTGATTGTTCAGTTGTTCCGCTGTTCTATTTGCATATTAGCCTTTTAATATATATGATTTATCAGTTTTGACAGAAATGTATTGAGTTTATTGACTTTTTGTGTAGAACTGGGCTTTTGTTTCATTTATTTTTTTCTATTGTATTCTTTTGTTGTTGTTAATCCTCACTTGAGCATATTTTCCCCAAATGCTTTTCAGAGAGAGTGGAAGGGAGGATGAAGAGAGATGTGTGAGAGACACATCAATCATTCTTGCCTCCTGCACAGGCCCTGACCCAGGGATTGGGAGTGAACCCTCAACTCAGGTACTGCCCTTGAGTGGGAATCAAACCCACAACCATTCAGTGTGAAGTCTGATGCTCTAACCACTGAGAACACTGGCCAGGGTCTATTGTATTCTTATTTTCAATTTTATTGATCTCTTCTCTTTTTTATTCCCCTTTTCTGCTTATTTTGGGTTAATTTTGCTCCTCTTATTCTAGTTTTTGAGGTAGGCATTAAGATTATTGATTTGAGATTTTTCTCTCCCTTCTAATGTTTTCTGCACATGGTGTCTCTAGGTGGAAGAAGGGTTGTAAACCCAGTGCGGAAGAAGAGTGCTTCTCAGACAGGTTTGGTGGGATCTTCTAGTTACTACCCCAGAATGCAATTTCTCTGAGAGGGGGAACTGAGTT